>NC_090236.1:40481129-40748629 GCF_024489055.1 Chanodichthys erythropterus
TATTAACATTCAAACGCAAAAAAAAAGCGCAACATTTCAGAAAATTTACTTTCCTTTGCATTATTTCTCATTTACTTTCATTAGGCCAACTAAAATGTTTTTATACCTATAGACCATTTCAACTGCTATTCGTCGAAATAAGGAAGTGACGTCTTTGGTCCTCGGAAGTTTCCGGTTAGTTAGCGCGCACATTCTAAACATTGGCGGGAGGCGCTTCAGTTCGGTGTTACTGCGACAATTTACAGAGAATAAAATGTCCAAATTAAAATTAGGACCGTGTTGTTCGGTGGTTGGATGCTCTCTCAGGCCGGGAACTAACTTGCTTTCTGAAATTAAAGCGTTTAGATTTCCGAAAAACAAAACGCAACGCGACGCCTGGATTGCAGCAGTTAAGAGAGAAGGCTGGATACCAACTTGCAACTCTAGGATATGTAGCACACATTTTATCTCTGGTAAGTAAACATTTATTTCACTGAATTATTTGTATTTCTATACGTTCACTATAGACTATAGTATGATGAATCATAATTTGAGTTAGCATTGTGGCTCCGTCATTGTTTTCATATAGCATGTAACTTAACGAGATAGCTAACGTTAGCGTTTTGATACGTTTAGTGAAAAAGCCAGGTTTTTATTTCCATTCCATTTCTAAATGTTCTGTGGGCTGTAATTAGGAAAGTAGCAGTTTACAATCATTGTCTAACTAGCTGTCAGATGCAATGTGTAACACTTAACAATAATGTTTTATTGTGTAAATAACAATAACAGCGTTATTTCACAAAAGAACGATAAACAACATTTTTACAACACTTATTTTGTTAAATGTTAATTACGAAATGCACGACTGTTATTTATGTTAAACAATAAGTTTTTTTTAATATTGCACATTAACCTGGTTAAGTTAAATATTAATTAAATGAATATTAATGTTGGTTAGTTGTTAATTATTGAACATTTTAATCTTGTCAAACCACAAAAACAGCGTTGTGCTTTATGAACTTGTGAAAAATAGTAATGTTATAAATTAGAATAATTAAACACTGTAAAATGTTAATTGTTCATGATACCTAAAATATTTACTTTTTTTTTTTTTTTTTTTTACAGGGTAGTATACAGTGGTCATACTGATAGCTAGCTAGTTTATTTTTAGATTACATAATTAAAAATTCACTGCTAGAATGAAATTGTGTTAACACAATTAATGTTTTGTTCACCATTCTTGGTCTTTGTCATCATCGATCTTCAACCAGTGATGTGTGAAATCTATAGCCTATCCCAATTATGTTGTTCTACTTTTGTCTTTAGGCAAGCCATCAGATGACCCTCTAAGTCCAGACTACATTCCATCAAAACTTCCTCACAGACCTGACAACTCCAGAAAGATGGACCGATATCAAAGGTCTCTAAGACGAGCATCGGAGGTCTCTGAGACAAGCATTAGAGTTCAGCCCACTGAGGAAGTTGAGGACATGGACATAGATGTGACAGAAGTTAAGTCCTACAATGACATGTGTGTTGGAACTGATCTCACTATGAGGGATATAGAAGAAATGCAGAACCTGAATTCATCTTATAAAGACCAAGTGACAAGCCTACAGTCAAAAGTACAAACACTCACCTGTGAAAGAAAACAACTAAAATCTGACGTGGATTTAAAAGATGATCAAACCATTCACTTCTACACTGGCCTTCGCTCATCCAAAGTGTTCTTCGCACTTCTGACTTATCTCACCACTGCTTGGAGTCCGAGAACGCTGAGTCCTCCAACACCTCTCCAGTTTTACTTGGTCTTGATGAAACTGAGACTTGGCCTCACGCATAAAGATCTTGCCTACAGGTTTCATTGCAGTTGTGCAACAATCTCTGCAATATTTCATGACTGGTTAGACGTAATGTCACAGCGTTTCAGCTCTCTAGTACATTGGCCTTCCAGGGAAGAGATTAAAAAGAGTCTTCCTGGCCTGTTCAAAAGCCCCCCATTCAGTTCAGTGAGGTGTATCATAGACTGCAGCGAAATTTTTATTGACCGACCAACATCACTAAGTGCAAGAGCGGTGACATACTCCAACTATAAGTCCCACAACACCATCAAATTCCTGGTTGGCATCAGTCCAACAGGGTCAGTCACTTTTCTTTCTAAGTCTTGGGGTGGGAGAGCCAGTGACAAAACGATCACCAAATCATCTGGTTTAATTGATCTTTTGGAAGAGGGAGACATTGTCATGGCTGACCGAGGGTTCAGTTTCCCTGAGTATTTTGCTGCGAAAGGAGTCCAGCTACTTATACCAGCTTCAACCCGTGGAAAGACGCAGCTTTTAGGACAGGAAGTGTCTGTGTCACGTCACATGTCAAGGATGAGAATTCATGTGGAAAGAGCTATCGGCCGCATTAAAAAGTACAGCATTTTGCGACAAACACTCCCCATAAACTTGGTCAAACGAAGACGCAAAGACACGGTGGCAACTGTTGATAAAATACTACTGGTATGTTCTGCATTATCTAATTTGGACAAGTCATTAGTTCAGTAGAAAAAGACACATTAGACACTAACAAGTGATTAGAAACCTTTTATTTTTTATTAATTGAATGATTGTGTACAGTATTAACATTGGTGGCACATTTAAAACATGAAATGTGTCATTGTATATATTGTGTATATAAATTTGTTCTTTAATTCTTTTTTCTAACTATCTGCAATTATTAAACATTTGTTAATTACAACATTTGCTGTACTGCATTTGATTGAATTTTTGATTGCATTTGATATTTCACAACAATTAAATTAACTTTTAACAGATCATTAAGAAGGCTGTGTGTGATTTCACATTTATGTAGATTATGGTGAACATGCTGAACAAAACCATTGCTCACCTGGATGCCTTTTTAAGCCTACACATTTCAGATGAAACACCTTGTGACAGACAGAGCACTGTGTGACAGAGGTTTCAGACCTACATTTACACAAACAGGAAGTCTCTGCGATCAGAAATAGTTTCTTCAATTTGTGTGTGCAAATTTCTGTGAGAATGTGCTGTCTGTAGAAGAGATCCAGTTTTGGCCTGATCTGAGCCCAGTACTCTTCAGAGAACTCTACCTTCTGAGTGTGGCAGTCCTCGGTTGTCCAAATGACAAAGTAAGAAGTTTTGAGTTCACACAATGCCATTTGCCCCTGAACTTGTGCATAGTATGCATGGTTCTTTTTAAGCTCAAAGTTTTTCCCTAGACAGAAATCTTTGCTCTTAATAGCATCAGTTATGGACATATTTGAATATTTTAAGGGGCATTTTATTTCAAGTGTAGAAGGTGGGCAGCATTTGCAATGAACTATTCCATCTGGGCTGGCGCCTAAATGAGGAAACTTTGGATTTACTACCAATCCAACTTCTTCCACTGATAAGCTGTCATGACAAGTCATCTGGTTTGAAGTAAAGGCTTCTCTAGCTAGTTTTTCACTGTTCTTACCCCAAGCTAAGGCTGGTGTATTTCTGCTTGATGTGTAACCCATGATTTTAGATGTCACGCTAACATGACTTGTCTTGCATTTTAACACTTCATTAAAGTGACTTGCAGTGATTCTGCCCTGTCTCTGCTCAAACCATTGTTTACAAGAGGACTGACCCAGTGTACTCTTTTGGAGATGGTTACAATTCAGTTCACTAAAGTAAGCAGGGATGGTTTGCATGATTTTATCCAACTCCTTTTGTAATTCAGCTTGTGACAGCAAACTATGCTTCTCATCAAACAGATGTGTAAGGGGTTTTGGCATGTTAGTTGCATCTACAATGCTGTCAGTACAAGGTGTGTCACTCTGAACCATCACTTGTGCTTCCATATTAGAATCTGCCTCAGCTGCAGTCAGACTATCAACCCTGCCTGTGCTCTCCTGCTCTCCCTCAGATGCAGTGTCTGTGTCACTACCAAAAGTTATAGTGGTGAACAGTGCACAGTCTGGGATCTCATTCTGAAATGGGAATAATATTTACGTCATAGTCCATATTTTTTGAGTAGCACATGACACTACAGATATTTTCCAAAAACACAACTTTGCACGTTAAGAGTAAATGTACATATGCTGATGACTATCTAGTTACATATTGTGTTAAACATTGTGTATATATAATAGGGATGTGCGTATTTAAACTGCAGTTACAACTGCATAAATCATATTTTAAATAAAACGCTGAATATTTATATTTTGAAACTTAAAAAAAAATATAAAAATACTGAACAGATACTAAAATTAATACCGCCAATAGGTGGCAGCAAGTCACTGTCAATGAGTGAGTCATTGCGTTTCAGCTGATTCATTCAGGAACAAAGCTTAAAGTGCGAGTCATTAAATCATTCATTCAAACGATTCGTTCATTCAACGCCGTGTGTTGCTCAGACAAAAATCAGTCCTGTCTCCTGCTGCTTTCTTTGGCGAAATGGAGCGAAAATAGGGAATACTGTATCTAAAATGTAAGTCACTAAATATTAACTTCTTGTTTTTGAACTTGCATACAATTAATATCACATTTGCAATCATGTTATTTTTTGGAGAAAACGGCATTCATGTGATATTAATTCTATAAATATAAAAGACATACAGATGTACTATTACCCCCTTATCTTGAATATTGGGGTGCATTATAAATGTTTAAATGGACTATATCACACAGTGAAAGCGTGCAGTCTAAAGACAATTTTCAATAAAGATATATACAACAATATACAATAAAAGCGCACTAGTCTAACCTACTAGACTAACGTTACATCACGTAGTGTGTGTGTGTGATTTTTTTTTAATACTCGATAATTTCAGATCGCATATGATAAACATCAATTAACGCAGACGGTACTAGTGTCGTGTGTTTTGCACATAT
The DNA here is from genome assembly GCF_024489055.1 of Chanodichthys erythropterus. NCBI lineage: Eukaryota > Metazoa > Chordata > Actinopteri > Cypriniformes > Xenocyprididae > Chanodichthys > Chanodichthys erythropterus. The sequence continues at coordinate 40,485,995 of NC_090236.1, forward strand.
TGTAATTTTTCAGGTTTCTGCAAATGTTTCCTTACCTTCAAGGACCTAAAAAGCATGCTTGGTGAGACTGGTGTGACTATGGTAGATGTGACGGGCTCCCTACTCTGAACCGGCCTTTGTCTGACAGGCTTGGAAAAGTCAATGTCTGCCACTGGTTTTGGATCAATCTAAAACAAAGTGGGATTATATTGTTTGCTGTTGTAGTAAAACCATAGTTAATTTTCGCAAAGGATGTGATGAATTAGAATTTAATAAAAAATAGAATAAAAAACACGTTAGCCAGCATTGAATTGCATGCACCTTCTTGTTTATTCGTGACCACATGCAGGGCTCAGATGTCACAGATGGGAGCATTGAACCCCTCTCTCACACACTGTTCCACAGCAACGAGAATCGCAGCAACATGGCTACACACTTCACCTAACCTAACCACAAACATTTCGAAACGTATGAAATAATTACGTATGTAATAGGTAATAATGGAACACAACAATTAGTTTACTACTAGAATTCAGTACGTCTTGTTTGCATAGACGTACAAACTTACCCGGCCATGCAAGTGCAATGCCCACTAATAACCTCCCCGGTCACCTTAGCAACGAACCACGCAGAGTATGTTTTAGACAACGTTTGACTTGCCCCGACTTCACCAAACACAAGACAAAAATCGTCCACATTGTAGGAACAAATGTTTCCAACTTTTCCACTAAGGAAGTAATTGTAAGCATCCAGACTACGATATGCCTTTACTGCTTCTTTCGTGTAGACGCACTCTGTCTCAACTAGATAATGATACACGTCTGGATAAGTTACTTCAGGTAAACGTTTAGCGTTCTGAGTGAAAAGTTGTCGCCTCAGTGTTTGATTTAAAGGGTCCGGTAATTCCACGTTATCATCTATTTTTAGTTTTTGTAAATATCTTAACTGTTCTGTTTTAGCTAGACTTAAAAAATATGCACTAGTCATTTTGTTTTGACAGCTTTGTGATTTAAAAATGGCGCCACCGGAAATGCTTAAGGACCAGACATGCGCAGTAGCATTGCAGCGCGTTTGTTTTTGTTTACTTCCTTGAAATGGTCTATACTATAAATATTTTATTTACCATAGTAAAATGTAATCAGCATTGTCTCTCTCATTGTTACAGAGTGTAATATAATTATATAATACTATTACTAATATAATACTATTAATTGCAATAGTCTGGTGCAACTTCTCACATCCAACAAGGTGCATGGAATAAAAAAATATGTAATTTAAACCAGCAAAACTTGTGGCGTGGAGGGGTCAGAAATAAACAAAAAACTGGAGCTATATCAACTTTATTTTGCCAAAAAAATAAAAAGCTCTCATTGTTACATACATTATTAGTTTTTAACATTTAGTGGAAGTATTTTTCATAATAATAATAATAATAATTTAGCGGGCCGGATTATGTTTTATTTTTGAGATTAGTTGCGGGCCGGGTAGAGGGGGAGGACGGGCCGTAAATGGCCCACAGGCCGACAGTTTGAGACTGTCTGCTCTATGTCTGCTCTATGACAAGAAATGAAGGAGTATTTTAAGTCTGTTTTGCTGCAATGTGAAAAAAATCCTGCAAAACGCGCCGGCGCGTTTTCAGACCTCAGGGAGTTAACTTTAGTTAGTGTGTAATGTTTGAGCATAAACAACATCTGCAAAGTTACGACGCTCAAAGTTCAATGCAAAGAGAGATATTTTCTTTTACAGAAATCACTTATTAAGGACTACAACAAACAGCTGGTAGGGACTACAACGAGCTTCTTCCTGTGTTAGTGACATCACAAACCCTAGAATTTTGGGTTACATTGTTCAAAACTCCAGTTTGAACGATGTAAGGCTGAACACCGTTACTGACAATCCTCATTTTGGCTGCGAGATTCTCCAGCTTTGTTGTTGTTGAGCTGTTAAAGCTCCGCCCTCTTCTGGAAAGGGGGCGGGGAACAGCAGCTCATTCGCATTTAAAGGGACACACACAAAAATGGTGTGTTTTTCCTCACACCCAAATAGGGGCAAATTTGACAAGCTATAATAAATGATCTGTGGGGGATTTTGAGCTGAAACTTCACAGACACATTCTGGAGACACCAGAGACTTATATTACATCTTGTGAAGGGAGCATTTTAATTTACGTCAGTCACAACAAATTCATCATAATGCAAAATGTATGCACATGCACAGCGGCTTCTCACATGGGACGTGCGTAAGTGCTCAAGATACTAGAGGAAACCGTCTTAGATCACTCTGCACATCTGTGGTTGGGACTTGCTTTGTAAGCATTGTAATATCGGTGATATTGGCTTTCCTGTCCTCTTTTTTCCGTGGCTGCTGTCCCCATTTTGGAGCCTGCATCTGATTTGTGATTCTATGATACACGTGTAACTGATCTTATCGCACACAAACATATAAAGCGCTGCATTGCCATTGCAAACATCTCCGCCTGACTGAAACGCGCTCCATAATGACTCTGGTGACCATCACTCTCATCAGCGGTATTCTTCTGAGCCTGTTCCCTCACACTCCAGCAGCATGTAAGCTTATTATGAATACAAATGAGGTCTTACTGATTTTTTTGCATTGCTGTGAATTCAGCCGATTTTTCTGATGCTTTTTAATGGCCATTATTTATATAAACAGAGCTATTTTATGTGGGTCTATGACTATAAGAAAGATGCTGTGTGTCATGTCAGATGGGCCGCTGAACTATGCCTGCTGTGTGAAATACACTCGAACCCCTCTGCCCTTCAAGCTGATCAAGGGCTTCATCGAGCAGAGCTCCCGCGAGGTGTGCCGCATAGATGCCATCATGTGAGTCGCTGTGACCTGACCGCAGGAATGAGTCAGGGTTCACCCACTTACCCACACTATACCAAAATAGACACATTTAACCATACATTTAAATATGAGGGCATACAGCCGATACAAAAAAACCCTACAGTATTAACTAAGGGCATACAGTCATACAGATGCATAGAAAAATCAGAGACTTAACACTAAATATTCAAAATAATTTTAAGGAAGTTTAAAAAAGTGCGTTATAAAATTATAACTTATAATAAGAAACATTTCGAAGGTTCGTTCAAAAGTGCGTTTTTTTTTAAATAAGTCTCTTATGCTCACCAAGGCTACAATTATTTGGTCAGAAATTCAGAAACAAACACATTATCCTTCAGAAGTCTGATTGTTATGAATGTTGAACAGTTGTTAACAGTTGTGTTGCTACATGTGATACTTTTTTTTTTTGTTTGATGAATAAAGGTTCAAAAGAACAGCATTTATTTGAAATAGAATCTTTTATATCAATATAAATGTCTGAATTTCACTTTTGATCAATTGAATGCATCCTTGATGAATAAAATTATGCATTTCTTAAAAAAAAAAAAAATCTTACCGTAAAACTTTTGAATGTTATTAAAATCTATACATTATATATAAATATAATACACAATTGTTCATAAGTTCAAGTTTATTAAGATTTTGTTTTTGAAAGTCTCTTATGCACACCAAATCTGCATTTCTTTGATCAAAAGTACAGTAATAATGTGAAATATTATTACAATTTAAAATCTTGCTTTTACTCAAGTCACATGATCCTACAGAAATCATTATAATAAGCACATATGGTGCTCATTAATTTGCTCATAAATAAATTTCCTTATTATTATGAATATTGAAAACAGTTGTGCTGCTTAAAATATTTGTGGAAATCATGATATATACTTTACTTTGATAAATTATTTGAATTATAAATGTTTTATAATATTGTAAATATCCAGTTTTGATCAATTTAATGCATTTTTGCTGAATAAAAGTATTAATTTCTTTAAAAAAAATACTGACCTCGTAGTAGTGTACAATATATAAACGTATTATTAAAATAAAAATTTTAATTACGTCTCAGACTTTTGATCCCATCTATATTTACACTGATGAAAATAAAACTGACAACTGTGTCAAATAATAAATAATCACAATAACTGTAAAATATTTCCACTTATTTTTAACTTAAAAACTTAAGTTCAGGTGCTGCCTTACATTTTTAATAAATACTGTGCAGGTCTATTCAACTTAAATGATATTAAACTGACTTTTTAGTTGAATCTCATATAACTTATAAAAACTGTGTAAATTATTTTGATGAGTTGAAGTAATGTAAAAATATATGTTGCCATGACTTACTGATCATATCATGTTTTACAATACCTTCAGAAGAGAATAAAACAGTTTTGCCATCATTGTTTTGTCTCCAAAATAAATTTTCATAACTTTTCTCTTCAAGTTTCTTCACCAAGAACAACAAGAAGGTTTGTGCGAGCGTTAACGATGAGTGGGTGAGAGCAGCGCTTGCTCTTCTGAGGTAAGAAGGATAAAGTGTGTGACATTTAAAACAAGTCGCCTCATATTTGTGGCAAATGTATCATTGTAACATTCAAGGTAACATTTGTGATCACTGAGCAGAAAATAGTCACAGACTCTAATTCATTTGTTATTTTATGATGGCCAAAATAACACTGACTTGTATTTACATTTCCTTTACAGGTCCAAAATAACTAAACTGACAGACAACGGGCCTCAGCACCTCACCACTCCTCCCAGAACCACCAGCAGCCCATAAAATATGGCTTTAAACAAACATATGACGGCAGATTACATTAATTACTGGAATTACTAGTCTGACTAGTCATCCTTAACATGAAACTATATTTCTGTAATCACTTCTCTATCACGCAAAATGTATAATTCAGTCTGAGATGCTGTACAAATGTCTTAAACAGCAATACTGATGAAATACTGAAGTAAAAAAAAAAAAAAATTATGTATGCAACATATATCATACTTTGACTTCTATTCTGACTAATCATCCTTAATGAAACTATATTTTTGTTCTCACTTTTATATCACAAAAAATTTATAATTCAGTCTGAGATGCTGTACAGATGAAAAAAAATAAAAATAAAAACTGAAGTTAAAAAAAAGTGTAATTTTTTATGTTCGCCACTTAAAAGACAAAACCCATTTGAGAGAGAGTTAACAGAACACAGATGAATAGAATAAAACAATTTACAAAACAATCACTGTAGTTTAGAACAAACCAAAACTCATCTGTGTGAAGGTGTGAGCTTCTGCTACATCAGACAACGCCGCCATGATCTCATCTCTGTTCTCTTCAATCCCATCAGGCCTCGGTACAGGAGTCCTCAAGTTCATATTGTTCATCAGCTAAAAGAGAGAGATGAAACAATCATCTGCTGAATACTTCTGATCTGCACTTACTAGTCAAACTGACATATAGATGTTAAAGGGTTAGTTCCCCCAAAAATGAAATTCTGTCATTATTTACTCTCCCTTATGTCGTTCCACACCCGTAAGACCTTCGTTCATCTTCAGTACACAAATGAAAATATTTTTGATGAAATCCGATGGCTTAGTGAGGCCTGCATTGACGGCAAGACAATTAACACTTTCAATGCCCAGAAAGCTACTAAAGTTATATTTAAATCAGTTCATGTGACTACAGTGGTTCGATGTTATGAAGAGACAAGAACACTTTTTGTGCGGCAAAAAAACAAAATAACAAATTAATTCAGCAATATCTAGTGATAAGCGATTTCAAAACAATGCTTCATTAAGTTTTGAAGCTTTACGAATGTTTTGTTTCGAATCAGTGGTTCAGAGCACGTATCAAACTGCCAAAGTCACGCCTCCCAGTGGTGAACCACTGAAATTTCGAAACACTTATGATGTAACCAAAGATTATAGAACCAGAGAGGTGACACTTTAATACTTTTTGGCTAACATCCACTAGATGGCGCTCCGGTAGCACGGCCGCCATTATGGGGTGAAAATACTAAACAGACCATTGAATCCTTCACATCTTACACTCCCAAAATCGGTGAATTTCACTGCCAAATCAGAAGCGCAATAGAACAGTTTTTAAATTAAGTCACCAGTAAATTATATGGCTCCAACAGTAAATGTTGTATTGTCTTATATATGTTTTATTTTACCAGTTGTGGAATCCAACCATTCATCCATCTGAGGTAACGTGGTTAGCCTACTTTTTTGAATATTTCCATTTTATGCAACTTTACACATTTATTAATAGTAAATCAATAATTAATAAATTTAAGATCATCATGTTTGCAGCGAACAATATATTTCAGACCTAGTGGAGTAATAGTAATAATATGTCTGAATTTAAATAGGCTATATTGTATGTTTTAATGGATCACGCTCCAAACATAACGATCTTATAACACATGATGCATTGCTGTGTCCGTTATCCCATAATTCACACTTTTGGACACTTTTGCTTTAACGGACATTAAACAACACTGCAAAATCAAGCTGTTATATTCATATATTTATTGTCCAACATTCCCAATTTTTCTGATGCATGTTCTTAATTTAAATTCATATGTTGGTAATAATTCAGTGTTTATAAGCCTTTTAAAGAATTTTAACCCAAACTGACTGGGTTTCTAGCAAGCAAAGGTTTTGTGAAAAAAGACAAACACAAAGTGTGTAAAATAAACTGTAAAAAGGATTTGATGATCATTAGTGATAGTATTTTATTCTGTGTTGTCATCATTCCGGTTGGATTTCAGCTTTAATGCCCTTTTTATTTTCTTTTTTAACAAAACAGCTGAAGCTAGTGGACTGCCGACTCGCTTTCACCCCAAAATGGCGGAAACACAGGGCTGCTGCTGGGTGCCGGTGTTGCAATGGAACGCTCTATTGAGTGTCGCTTCTTGTTAGTGTATATTCCTTGATGTAACAAAGCATCGTTCACTGAAATCACATGATTTTCACACTCCGAACCACTGATTCACAAAGCTTGGAAGCTTCATGAAGCAGTGTTTTGAAATCGCCAATCACTAGATATTGTTGAATAAAGACGTTGATTGTGACGTTGATTTAGACGTTGATTTAGTAATGATCCTAAAGTGTTAATTATCTTGCTGTCAATGCAGGCCTCACTGAGCCATCGGATTTTATCAAAAATATCTTAATTTGTGTTCTGAAAATGAACGAAGGTCTTATGGGTGTGGAACGACATGGGGGTGAGTAATAAATGACAGAAATTTCATTTTTGGGTGAACTAACCCTTTAAAGAATTTTGCAAAAATTCATAATGAAAAAGTTTATAACCTCAAGAAACCCCTCAAAGTTGATGGCGCCACATTGATGAGTGTCTGCAGCGTCAAACATCGCTCTGCGCTGCTCAGGAGAACAGTCCACCTGAAAGATCTCCAGCAGCTCCTCGCTGTCCCAGAGTTCATGATGGAAACAAGAGAGATTATTAATACTTATTTTATTCAAATAATCAGATATATTAGTGACTTGTGGAGAATTAAATCTTGTGATGTTAGTGAGTGCTGCCCCCTAGAGCTGAAATGTGTTACACACTCAAGGGTCAGTCCTGAACACATCTCCGTCTGGGAACTGAAAGTAAGAGTTCACTTACAGGGCACAGAAGTGGAGAAGATACTTGTAATCTTCAGTAACAACCTCAAAATGAAATCTAAGGTTCGAGATGTCTCTAGAAGTCCACTGGGGGTATTTATCCTTCAGCTTCTCAACCACTCCACTCCAGTAACGTCTGTACACTGAAAAACAGGTTGACATTACATTATGCTTAGACCTATGATGGGATTCTAGACATCTGCTCTTTCTGCATTGGTTGCAAAACAGAAAGTGTGAGGCAAACTTCTAAATGCAGGGCTCGGCAATAAGGGCTGCCCGATGGCCCGGGGCCATTGTGAACGATGCTCGGGACAGTAGAGGTGTGCGTTATATATTGTTGATTTAATGATTTGATATTATCGATTATGTCCCTCACTTTACAAAAAACAAACAAAAATTCACCCATTGAGTGCACGCATAAGGTAGTGCGCGTGCATATTTAGATTGCACGCTTTCACTGCGTGATTTAGTCTATTAAAATACATTTATAATGCCCCAGAATTCAAGATCAGGGGCAAAAATGTCCCTGTATATATTTTATATTTATATAATATAGTTAAACAAAATTACACAACGAGCACCGTTTTTCTCCAAATATTAGCATGATTATAAATGTGATATTTATTTTATTCAGCGTACAGTTTAATGAACAAGAACTTAATATCAAGTGACACCAAATTGACTGTTTCGCCAACGAAAATAGTTCCAAAGTCCACAGAATTGTTTTACGTCTCTGAGCAACACTTCCTGAATGAATCAGCCATTTAAATGAATCGTCTGAATCTCAATGATTCGCTCATTAACAGTGATTCGCTGCCACCTACTGGCGGGTTTAATTTCACATTTAAAGTGTCTTCATTTTTTAAATAATTTCAAATAACAGTATTTAACATATTATATTTTTACCATTAAAAACATTTTTATGCATCTGTAACTGATTAACTTTAATAAAGTTTAATGATGAAAAACTTGAAAAGCACCATTTATTTCATGTATATGTTTGTTCTGTTGTGTTTATTTGCGCTATTACTTGTAATTTGATTTTAACTATTTTATTACTTACTGTTTGTCTAACAACATTTAAAATATAAGTGAGTTAATCTAGTAGCTTTTGGTGTCATAACCCTATTTATTGAGGTTAAATGTAACAAAGACAATGAAAACAATAACTATGCTCATTTTATAGGCCCATTTTCTTGTCTTTTACTTTATTAATTTTTTGTTGTGGGGCCAGTGAAAATTTTTGCGGGGCAAGTAAAAAATTTGAACCATTGGCCCGACACGGCCAGAATTGAGCGTTGAGCCCCGAAATGTCTTTAATGTTTTAGAAAATCTGATACTCATACCTTTAAACTTCTCCTCCTCGAGTTTGGCGAGAGCATTCTGCCGATACATGCTTTCACAAATGGCCAAATTACATGCATGCAATGCTGCAAAAATACCATCTTGTTGTTCTTCGACTGCAAAACACAGATAAAAAACAATTTACAATTCATCAAATGATATTCCTCCAGGCTGAAGTAAAAATCAAAACCACACAAGTCACCCACATTAAATAATATGCCATCATCTCTAGCTTGATTTAGCCAGTCAGTTTAAACCAAATAAATAAAAATGGCGGCTATTCATTTTCTCTACAGTTCTGTACTTGCTCTATCTTTACACTAAACTAGTGTACTCTTTAGATTAGCTTATCAATTTCTAGTGATTTACAAATAAGAATATTGTAAAACATCTTAAAATAACGAGTAAACGAAGGAAATATATACGGCTAGCCCCGGTGTAACCGACACGATTGTGAGCTCGTCAGTCACTGACCTTCTTCGCGCTCAGACTCGGTCAGATCAAACACGTAAGGCAGTTGTTTTGACAGAGGAGAAGAGAAAAACGAGCCCATTTCTAACCGTTTGTAGACAGTTTGTCAAAAATGTGTGTTGTTTGTTTGATTAGACAAAATCAGACGACGGTCTGGAGTCAAATAACGGCTCGCGCGCTTCAAAAGTGACCACGTGACGAGAATGACGTTATAAGTGCATAGATCGTGTAAAGCAGAGACCGTCATCAGAAAAACATCTTTATTAATTAAACTAGACTATATATAGGGCACAGAAGAACAGTATCATCCTTCAGAAAAAGGACAACATTTATTTGAGATAGAAAGCTTTTGTTATCTCTAAGGCACTTTCACACCAAGAACGATAAGGATAACGATCACGAAAGGTGGAGGTCTAGAAACTAAAAGTCACAATGGTGAGAATAAATATTCTTTATACATAAATGCCTGCAGTGACACAGGCCAGGGAGGTTTACTCTTCTAAAGTTTGAATCCTGTTATAGGTGACGTGATTTCCACAGTGTTTCCACAGTTTTTTTATTTATTTATTTATTTTTTATTTATATATATATATATATATATATATATATATATATATATATATATATATATATATATATATATATTTAATGGTGTAATTGTTTGCTTCAGGAACAGATGAAAGGGAAGACTCTCAGTCAGTGATGCAGTCATTTTTCACAGGAAAAAAACATTTGAGGATGTACTTTGGTCTTGTGAAATGTCTGACTTCAGTGAGGACAGTGAATCATGGATATACTAAGTTGTTTAGTCAGCAAATGCGTCAGAAGCATATTTCAGATCAGAAGAAGAAATTCAATTTTCTGTTTTTGTATAAACTTGACAAACAGGAATCCTTATTTATGCTTTATTGTAGGTCTAAACAACACTACCTTGACAGCTTGCAATGTTAGAGAACGCTGCCACCTACAGATGAAACAACACATGAGAAATCCCTTACGGATCAAATTTGATTTTCTGGAACAAATATTTGTAATTTGCAAAACTAATTTGAAATGAATCATTACTTTTACTTACAAGTCGAACTTCCATTATCATAAAACAACTGAAATTGATGTCTGAGGTTCAAGAAGACTTCAGATGGTCCGGTGGGGAGTATAGGCTAATACTCCTTTAACTTAACCATGCCACTCCAGGTTTGTGTACGTACTCTGAAAGATGTCATCAAAATGTAGTTATAGAAGTCTGTAGTCATATTTAAAGACTACCATCAGCCTTTTCATTTCACCTCTGCTGGACCACGTTACAAAATCTCTTCGTCTTCGTACAGATTGGATAGTAACATATAGATTGTAAGCAGTATAATAAATGACTTTCATTAAATCTCTACTCTTTCTGATAGGCCTCAGTCTTTGTTATCATTTTTAATAAGCTACTGTTGCATTGTATGTTTCAGTCTTGAAGTTTTATGAGATTTTCCATCACCTATTTTTCCCTCCAGTGACTGCACATCGGCCCTCACTCGTGAAGAAACTGTGCCAACTGATTGTCCCGACAAAGTGGGAACTGCTCCATCTTTCAAGAGAAGCTTTTGTGAATAGTTGACAGCATTGTAGTGTCTTTGGTTCTGGAAGCTGTCCTCTGTGAAATGTGCAGCGCTCAGATAAACGTTGGGGTTGTAAAGTTCAGCAATAGTGTTAAAAATAAATTTAGTCTAGTTTAAAAATAAGTCTCTTCGACATGGCAGCAACGCGCGACTAAAGCAGGTCGTCTTCGTCTTCTCTAGCGCATCTCAACCTGGCTTCACCCCCTATTTATTTTCATATTCCATGGGCGGGGATTGTTTAAATTATTGACATTTTGACTTTACAAGATCAGGAAAAAGCATGTTGTAGTCCCAACGAGCCATTTGTTGTAGTTCTTGAAAAGTGTTTTTTGTTAAAGAGATTATCTCCTTTTGGAGTGGACTTTGAGCTTTGCAGATCGTTTTATGCTCAAACAGAAACATTACACACTAACTAAAATTGAAAAAAGTGAAAAAGCATAATCCCCGTTAAGGATGAATCATGGATATTGCAATTTGTCAGCAAGTGCAACAATGAAGAAAGTTGATGAGCAGCACTAGCATATTTTGAATACGAAGAAATTGGATTCTGAGTATTTGTATCAGTGAACTTTACAAACAGGAATCCCTATTTATGCTTTTGTTTTCACATTTTTGTAGGTCTAAACAATACTACCTTGATGTTATTGTCTTTCCAGGTCCAAATAAATATGCACCGTATCACAGCCCCTCAACGCTGGAGGAATGAATTGCCATCTTTAGCCACCCCTCGCAGGATCTTTGGTGCCAGGTAAGTGTCACGCCTCTACTTCCGGACACTACTGGGAGCCTGGCTAGAGCTTCCCAGCTCATCCAGCTGGCTCATTTGGAAAATCAGACTTGGCTACGCGATTCAGTTTGCCAGGGTTCAGCGGCATCCTATTTACTGTGGTGTCAGGCAAAGATGCCCTGTCCTGCGAAACAGAATTGGGGTCCTTTTGGCAAAGGATGCAATGGAGCCTGTCCCACCAGCCAAGATAAGGTCAGGGTTTTACAGCTCTCACTTCATCTTGCCCAAGAAAGACGGTGGGTTCCTTTTCTTGTTTTTATTTATATCTTTTATGTATCATCTTTTTATTTCCGACTTTTAATGCATTTTTAATCTTGCTGTGTGGTTGAAAAAGCTGGGAGATTTAGGAAGTAAGCATTTGTGATTAGGTTAAAGTTTGGTCAATTTGGATAAGGATAAATTTGGCTCTGTGGTGTGTGGAAGGGTTTCTAAGGGGAACTGCGATCACTTGCAAAGGCAACGTGATTAACACATTCCGAAAATCAAAACACGTTGGTTAGGGCACTTTCCAAAGGGGAAATTTGAGCTGTGGTGCATAGTTAAGACATCTCTGGATTATAGTCAGGACACTTTCCAAAGGGGAAAATTGCATAGTTAAGATATCTCAAAAGGGCTGTGTGGTGCAGTATGAGGTGTCTTGGCAAAAGGGGAGATTGAAACTTTATGTATCAGTTCAAAGTGCCTTAACAGGTAGAGCTAGGCTCTGGGAGAATTAAATGTGAGGAAGATCCGTTTAGATCCACTCTGACGGACAACAAATAACTCCCTGAATCTCTTCCATCCAGATAGCAGAATTCCCGTTTTTTACTGTTATTTCTATTTCTTATGTTTTTCATTATTATTATGTATTTGGCTCTTCTTTATGTAAAGCACTTTGAATTACCATTGTGTATGAAATGTGCTACACAAATAAAATTGCCTTGCCTTATGGCCAATCTTGTATCTGTGAGTCTTGAATTGAGCCCTTCACAAGCTCCGGCTCAAGATGCTAGTGCAGAAATGCAACCTATCTGTAGGATTTATTGTTTGATTAGATGAAAGCATGACTTAACAAACGTGAGGGAGAATCGTGTCAGTGCGCCCACGTCAGATTCATGACCATGATGAGAATGATACGGTGTTTCTGACATTACGCTTTGTTTCATGATTATGTGATTCAAATAAACTATTTGGATCAATATTAAAATCTCAGTTTTAATGATTGTTAAAAACACTTACTTAAATGTTAACGCAATGACAAACACATATTCAGATTTGTTTACCACTTTATTTGAGAACAATTAATCTTTGTACAGGTATCAGGTAGGAACAGATTGTAAGCAGTACATATAATAAATGGCTTTTATTTGAGAAAATTCTTGGAAAGCCGAATAAATATTGATGAAAAAATACATCAAGTTACATCACAATAAATATTATAAAGCATGCACATGCAGTATTTTAAACAAGTTAACTGTTTCAGCCAAATCTTAATCCGTCTAAGCATCTTTTTAATGGGAGGAGGTTGAGAGAGGTGTAGAGACAGTGCTGTTCATATTCTGCTGTCTGAGGAAAAGAGAACAAATCAGCATTATTACGTTGAACATCTCTGCTCTTTGAATCAGCCTTCATGTTGTCATTTTTAATAGGCTACTGTTGCATTGATTTTTCAGTCTTACCGTTGAAGTTTCGTGAGCTTCTTGACCTTTTCACTCACCCAGTAGAGGCCAGCGTGAACGCACAACTCACCCTCAGTTGTGTTGAAACTGTGCCAAGACAGGTTTAGAAACAGCATTAAAAATGCATATAAGACAACAACATAGATTTTTTACATTTTTATCTAACATATACTTACATGACTGCTGTGACACAAGGAAGATTTTGTTTTTGAAATCTGAATCCTGTTATAGGTACCCTGATTTTCTTGGTGGAGACACGTGTGCAGCATTCAATATCTATGTTTTGTCCATCTAATGAATAGAGCAGTTTGATTAGATTTCCTTTTGTAAGTCAGACACCACACAGATTCATTTACAAGATTAGCATCTTAAATACTCACTCGTCTCCATGATCATCACTGACATAATGACAGCAATGGCAGCGAGACTCTTCATCATCTTCTGGTTGAGCTGCATGTTGTGTCTTGGGATCTTGTGTCAATGCAGAGTTAGAGATGCTCACTGACTCCTCACATTCACACCGGCCCTTTTTAAATCATCAGAAGAGGAACCGTCTGTCAGATTTTCGTCCGAACGTGTCTTTTTTTAGGATATATTTTCTTTTTCCCTTCTGGAGAAACAACCTTCTGCATTCATGCTAACTCTGTGGTTTTGGTGTAGATATTTGATGATGCAATCCTTTATATTAAGGAATGGATGAAAGGAACGATCCTCCAGTCAGTCAAAACATTTTTTTTTTTTTTTTATTGCAGCTTTTGTTGATTGTTCTGCTGTTTGGCCAATATATCTATGTTATTCTCCCCCTACATTTATACTCCACTTATTTTTTTTAAACAAACAAATAAATAAACACAAATAAGCAGTTTGTACTTATATCTACAGGCTCATGGGCAGCTTCAGAGCAGAAAAGTGTACGGATGAGAGCTCCTGGAGATCTATCACATCAGTGTTCAGTGCGCAAGAGAATCACTCATATCATGACTGTAGGGTGGGATGTTCACCCTTGCACTTTCCATTCTGATCTCCATTCACCAAGCCAAGAGTCAAGAGCTCTTGAAGGTACAAAACCTGTGGCTTTCCACTGACTTAGACATTGCGAAACTGTTTAATATACCATATTAGTATATAACAGTTCTGAAATGATTCAGTAGGAGACAAAATGGTGTCCAAAAAATTAACTTTTATTCAGCAAAGATTAATTAAATTGATCAAAAGTTATAGTAAAGACGTTTATAATGTTCCAAAAAAAAAACGTTTTATTCTTCAGGTATCCTGAAACAAACGTATGATGGTTTCCACAAAAGTATTAAACAACACATCAGTTTACCCTTTAAGGAACATAGTGATGGAAAGAAATATGAGATTATATGGCAATGCTTTTGTTTACTCTCGCAAATGTTTGCGTTCCCCCAAGAAGAAACTTTGCGTTCACTTGCAAAATTTCTTTATAGAGATAATGCAAAAGTTTGAATCATATTTTTTCCTCCCATCTCATATTTTTTTTCGACCACTAGGGGTTCCATTGTTTACAGCATTGATAATAATCATAAATGTTTCTTGAGCAGCAAATCAGCATATTAAAATGAATTTTAAAGGATCATGTGACACTGAAAACTGGAGTAATGATGCTGAAAATTCAGCTTTGATCAATGAAATAAATTACCCTGTACTATATATTAAAATAGAAAACAGTTTGTAATTTGATTTCACAAAATTATAGTTTTTACTGTATTTTTGATTAAATAAATGCATCCTTGGTGAGCTGAAAAACATTAAAAGATCTTAATGACTTTTGAATGATAGTGTATCCAATGTTTTTTTTTTTTTTTTTTTTTTTTTAACATAAAAACCGAACAAACTTTAATATTATTGCACTTGGTTTGATATTTTGCTATCAAATGCAACAAAGTGCATTTACATTTAAAGTGTAAATATGTAGTATTTGTAGGTTAACTGATAGTGGGTGTCTTTTATTTGCTTGTTTTGTTTGTTGTTGTTGTTGTTGTTGTTGTTGTTGTTGTAATAAAGGCACCACATCACGTCTAGCATATCTGTCCTGTGCACTTGCTGGTCTTGCGGATCAATCCAGTGTTGCACAACACTTCCAGTCACACAGTTACTACACTTTTACTAGACCTCACATGACCAAAATAATGTAATCTCTTCATCTGAGCTCATGAAAGACAGTTTTATAAGGTATAGAATCAATGTCATGGTCAAATACCTTTCAGTTGTTTCTTACTCATGCAGTCATTTTATTTTATTTGTTTTATTACTTTTTTTTATTGGCATTGATGATTCACCTTTATCATCCATAGAAGCTTTCCTTTCCACAAAAGTTTCTTTATAGTGAAAAAAGGTTACATGTTCTTCACACATTGGATCCTATCATAAACCCGGCGCAATGCAAGTGTTTTTTTGCTAGTTTCAGCCCGACGCAGTTATCATTTTCATGTCCTGTGCCATGTTGTTTAAATAGCAAATGCATTTGCACCCATTTGAGCACCTTTGTGTGTTCTGGTCTGAAAGTGAGGTGTGTTCAGGTGCACTGTTGGCGTATTGCTATATTGAGGAACTGAAAATGACTGCGCCATTGACCAACTGAAACCTGCTCTAAAGTCAATGACGCACTATTTTATTTTATTTTTATTTAAAGAATGCATAAGCAATATGCACCTACATGCATGTTGCAGCAGCACACAAACATGCCAAATATTAAAGATAAAAGGATTACAATGTAAAAGAAAATTATTGTGTAGATAAAGATAAAAATGCATTGGTGGAATCTGGCTTGTCCCGTAGAAGGTTTAATCTTGCGCACGAGCAGATCCGTTTCCTCACTAGAGAAGTGTACAGTTTTTCCGCTTGCTAATTACGCCATGTAAATAGCGAATCCGCCATGGCATGAGCACAACTGGCTTTTAAAGGGAATGGGAGATACTCTGATTGGTAAAACCAAAAACGCACCCATTACTCAGTAAGAGAACAGGGATAACCCTTTTAGACCATGCGCTGGGCGTGCCAACCATTTTTCCCATTGTTAAACTAGCAAAAATGGATTCGGACACGCCCTAAGCGCACTTTAGCTGTGCGCTTTTATACCATACGCTTAGATCGTTGAAATAGGGCCCTGAGACAAAAATGGTTCTTATAAGATCTGTGCACTGATGAACCAAATATATTTCTTCTATGGCATTATTTATTTTCAAGATTTTACTGTGTTAAAATCACTGTAATGAATGGATTAGATTAACGCTGTCAAGAGGTTTACATGTGAGAATATATTAACATATATCTGATCTTATAACTATTTTAATTGTACTTTTCTGCACTTTTTTCCACTCACTGTCTTCATCCTCCATGTGCCATCTAGTTATCCGCTCCCTTTGAAATAAGGAAACCGCACTTCCCTTGTGAGTGCAAGACATGCGTTCATTCATAAAAAAGAGGATGCGATACTTTATCTGTCTGCCTTTTTAGACTTCTTTGGGAAAATGGTAGACCGCTCTCGGAAAATCCCAGGATTTAAATACATTTTTGTGTTACCCAGAGATATATATTGAGATTGTTTATTTTTGCTTCACAATGCACCAGTTTCAGCATTTTCCTCACATTGTTTTCTGCCTCTAAAAATATTTTTTTTAATTTAATTCTAAATAATATATTGTATTATATTTATTAATTGTAATGTATATTACACATTTTATTTTTATTTATTTATTTATTTATTTTTTTATGTATTATATATTCACATGCATTAGAATGTGTCCAGAAAATGTATAACAAATGTATGCTCTGATTCTGAGAAGTCACATTGATGTCTATCCACTCATTGGATGTTAGCGTTATGCCATCATCTCAATCAAACAGGTCTGAAGTTTTGTGTAGCATATGACAGAAGTCTGATTGTTAAGACCATGTGCTTCTCCTCAGAGTCTCGCATGAACTGATGCAACAGTTTTGCTCAGCTGCACACACTGTTTCCGGCACACCAAATCAGGCCACTAGACTCTTTTGACGTAAAAGATTTATCAATCCAAGTTCACTTGCTAGGGGTCGCCATTGTGTTAGTATCTGAACATCTAGTGGATATTTGATGCTTCTTCTCACAGTATAAACATCTCACTTCTGGGGTGGCTTATAAAGCCTTATCACGATTGATGTTTGAACTGAGCTTGAAAATGTAGGGTTGCAATGACAGTTTGACCTCAAACGAAGTGTTAAAAGCTGGGAAATGTGGTTTAAACAAAAGCTTCCACTTTCACCCCCACATCAACCCACATTTCTCGCGTCTCTTATATGCACTGTCACGATTCGAGGCTTGGCAAAAGGAAGCTCCACTATTTTAGATATTTAACTGAGTTGCTTTTATTTCCATCTTCCTTTTTTTTCCCCTTTGGAAAACCCATTAATTTGAAAGATATTTTCAGAATATTCTCTAAAATGATTATTAGATTATTATTTCATTATAGTGTTTTTGTGTGTCTGGTTGCTCTTGATCACTTCGTACTCAAGGAACAATACTTAGTATTTGCTTTGTATTACTTCAAACATTTGTAATCATAATGTAAAAACTTTGTTCGCAAATAAAAGGATGTGCTGCATTCAAAGGTGAAACATTTCGAGATAAACAGACACTTTCTTATGAACCTTTGAGCCACAGAGATCTGATATATACTGTACGTATCTGCTGTGAAACTGCAAAAGACCCTCAGATTGTGGTTGGAGAAAAAGAGCAGGCCTCCATGACCTAGAAAATCAGGAAACGCAGCGAGCAAACTCGTTCGTAAAGATGCTGTTGAAGTGTTGATTGTGTTTGATGTCCTCTGATAGATAATTAAATAATTCTCTCACATATACATTATCATTTTGTCTGCCTTTGTTGTTTAACATCCACTAAATAAGTCGAATTCCTAAACTGATAAAAAGGATTCTGTGGTGAAGTAAATATTACATGAAAAAGTTAGTTCATGCAAGAATAAAAAAATATTTCTATAATAGTACTCAATTCAAGCTTTATATATAATAGCGTAAATATCAACGTTATGAAATTAAGTAAAACTTTTCTGATACTGGTTTTCCCATCATGCACTGGGGCATGAATGATTAATAAGGTTAATTTTTCACAGTTTTCCAGCTGCATTTTTACTGTTTTATCATTGCTTATGTGGTTAGGTTTGTGACATGTGGAGTTCATTTTCTACTCAAAAACGATCCATCGAATGTTATCATCATTGTGTGCCGAGTATTGAGGTCTCTGTGTTCAGATGCTGTTACTTTTTTATGTAGATATGGTGTCTACACAATATTTATTGTATTATATACTTAGATATTGCTATAAAAACGTGGTTTAATTCAGTGTTATATTGTTCGAGTAAAAGTATTGCAAAGAAAACTTCAACAAAGTAGAAATCACTCAAACATTTTACTGGCAAAGTTAAAGTTATTTATTTTCTTTGTTAAGTTTCATATGTGAAATTTACTCAAAAATATGTGTGCAAAAATGTGCAAAAGTAAATTTGACTTTTGTGTACTTACTGTACATCTTCTCTGTGTGATGGTCAGTCTTTACTCTATAGCCAGCATTCTGTTATTAGTGTTGTTATGTATTGCTTCAGCCGATGACGTTAAAGTGGAGGGAAACGCCTTCAACGAGTCCTAGACCAGCTTATATACACAACATCTTTTTTATGGTCTGTTAACCAAAATGGCTGAATGGAAAATGTTGTGTTTGCCTTCAGTTCTGCTGCTGTGGCTTCAGATCTTCTCAACCACATTGCAAGGTGTGTTTCACACATTCTCATGTTAGTGTGTCATCACTAGATTCATTGCTAATAACTTTTCATTAATTTATTTCAAACATTAATGTCCTGCTTTTATCTCCAGATGAAATTTTTAAGGGTTCAGCCTGTCTAATTACTACAGATACTAAAGTTCCCGTGAAGAATCTGCGTAGCTACACACGACAGCGCAAACCCGTGTTCCCTGTGGATGCTGTGAGGTGAGAATCCATTCAGAGAAATGAGGAACAATACAAACAAGTGACCCGTCAGTGATCATAACATTCTAACACTGTGTTTGACTTCATTCTGTAGGTTTCTTACAGTCAAAGGGATCACAATCTGCTCAGATCCCTCCTCACTTTGGGCCATTAAAGCGATGAAGTACCTGGATGCAAAGAAGAAATATCAGTCAAGGTTAAGTAAAGCTTGTCAATCTGTGACAGCGACTTGGAGAAGATTTCAGCTGGATGGGCTGGCATGGGAGGAAGAAGAGGAAGGTCAAAATACGTCATCATTAATAACCTTTTCATTAACAGTGATTCATTTCAAAATACTGAAAAAAAATAGATGCTGTTACAGGTTCAGCCTGTCTAAATACTACAGATACTAAAGTTCCCGTGAGGAATCTGTGTAGCTTCAGCATCCAGTGCAAACCCGTGTTCCCTGTGGATGCTGTGAGGTGAGAATCCATTCAGTTTGGCAGGGTTTGTGTAGTAACATTATTCACTGAGCAGACACATGAGGAATACTACAAACAAGTGATTATATGGGTGTAGATATTGACACATATCTCTCAGATAGATATATATTTCTGCTTATTTATTAACTGGAAGTATTTTTTGACTGCATGTTCTGTTTCATTCTGTAGGTTTCTTACAATCAAAGGGAACACAATCTGCTCAGATCCCTCCTCATCATGGGCTGTTAAATCAGTGAAGTATCTGGATGAAAAGAAGAAACGTCAGTCAGCACCAGCTCGTCGATCTGTGACAGCGGCTCCTAACACAATGTCGACCATAAATACAAAATCTGCTCAGAGGTAACATGATAAACACACCTGTGAATTAAAATAATTGGCAACACTTTGCAATACAATAATATTTGTTCATGTTTGTTCACAGTACAGTAACTAATGTTAACTAATACAACTCTTGATTTTAATAATGTACTAGTAAACATTGAAATTAAACTCTAAAAATGCTGGGATAAAAACAACCTAAGTTGGGTTGAAAATTGACAAACCCAGCGATTGGGTTAAATGTTTGACCGATGTGCTGGGTAGTTTTATTTAACTCAACTATTGATTAAAAATGACTATATGTCTGGCTTAAAATGAACCCAAAATAGGTTGGAAATTAAAAATCAGACACATAATTATAAAAAGAGGCAGGAATAATTTCCATTTTCCAATAATTTACTCATTAAACTTATTAATAAATGTTCATGTCTTAAACATATTAATAAATGCTAATTTCCAACATATTTTTGGTTACTTTTAAGCAAGCAATACAAACATTTAACCCAATCGCTGGGTTTGTTCATTTTCAACCTAACTTGGGTTGTTTATAACCCAGCATTTTTAGAGTGTAATTTCAATGTTTTTTTTTTTAGAACATTAACTAAGATTAATAAATGCTGTAGAAGTATTGTACACTGTTAGTTCATATTAAAGGTGCAATATGTAAGAATTTTGCAGTAAAATATCCAAAAACCACTAGGCCAGTGTTATATATTTTGTTCACTTGAGTACTTACAATATCCCAAATGTTTCCAACTATTTGTAAATCCTGAGAAAATTGCAATTTTATCCAAGGCTCCGGGACGTGTGAGGAGTCGCCTGTCAATGGCGTCATACCCGCGTTACCCTCAGTTTCCGTTTTTTTTTGTGTAGTAACCATGGAAACACCAAAGACGCTTCAATATTTACATGTTTTGACTGTCTTGATATATTTATAGACAGAAAACTAATTATTGTTATATAGCTCAACATGATTAGTCTTATTGTTTAAAATAAATTTTTTGTGAGTCTCATGCTTTACCATGCCTCTGAGAAAAACACTATTGTGTGAAGTAGCTAACGTAGCATAATCAGATGCAGCTTTATTTTTAGTAACAGTAATACAGCATTTTCTCCATCATACAATACGTTTTAAATGAATTGCATGTCATTTATCAACACAATCATCCAGCATTTAATCTGATATTGTAAAATGGATCTATCTTACTGCAGTGTGTAACAGTGTCTCACAGCAGCCGCCGAGCGAACGCACAGAGTAACGTTATAACATCATTTTCAACACTCCCAAATGTATCTAATATGATAAACAGAGCTGCGTTTCCTCATACTCGTGACCGGAAAAGCGGAAGCGGCGTCGGTGACCGTGACATAATAAAAGTCCCGCTGCTCGTGAGGCGTGTGTTGATCAATCGCTCCAGCTCCTCGTTCAGCTCCACAACACTCGCTCCTGCTCTGCTTCACACTACAGTAACGTTAATAATCACATCCATGAACATGATTTCTTCCCGAGTCCTATCCCTATTCTTTTGCACCGGCTGTGAGGTGGAGATCACATGTCCCAAGATTCCACGCTCAAACTTGGCGTCATCAAACTACACCTTTGTTTTGAATAGACCTCTAGCAGACAGAAAATATTACATAGTGCACCTTTAACTAAAGTAGTTGAATAATGTTAACTAACGAAACCTTACTGTAAAGTGTTACCAAATAATTTACCAATAAATTAACTTGTTTGTTGAAGAAATGTGTTTTTCATGAAATTGGACTACAAGGTTCAAGAAAAAAAATGCAATTTATCACTCTTTAAGATCACTATTTTGTATTTATATGAAGTTTAGTCTAAAGATATTATAAAGTCATAAAATGAATAATGTGTAAATTTGCTTATTTACAGCTCTACGATTCAGATATATTCTACTCCAGACACAAAACAAAAAACAGGAAACAAGACAGAATTTCCCACCACAAGAACCACACTGGAGCCGGATCGGAGAGGATCTACTGAAACCACAGAGACATGGGAGGAAGAGGAGGAAGGTCAAAATACATCCTTGTGTCATCACTGGATTTATTGATACTAATAACTTTCATTAATAATGATTCATTTCAAAATACTGACAAATTATTCTTTCTTCAGCAGATGCTGTTACAGGTTCAGCCTGTCTAAATACTACAGATACTAAAGTTCCCGTGAGGAATCTGTGTAGCTTCAGCATCCAGTGCAAACCCGTGTTCCCTGTGGATGCTGTGAGGTGAGAATCCATTCAGTTTGGCAGGGTTTGTGTAGTAACATTATTCACTGAGCAGACACATGAGGAATACTACAAACAAGTGATTATATGGGTGTAGATATTGACACATATCTCTCAGATAGATATATATTTCTGCTTATTTATTAACTGGAAGTATTTTTTGACTGCATGTTCTGTTTCATTCTGTAGGTTTCTTACAATCAAAGGGAACACAATCTGCTCAGATCCCTCCTCATCATGGGCTGTTAAAGCAGTGAAGTACCTGGATGAAAACATGAAACCTCAGTCAGCGTCAAGTACAGATCATCAATTTGTGACGACGGCGCCTAAGAATACATCAACCACAAATGCAAAATCTGCTCAGAGGTAACATGATAAACAGATCTTTGAATTAAAAAGAATGAAAGAAAAAAAATATCAGTAGATTACTACATTTAAATTTGTTTATTTACAGCTCTACAATTCAGATATGCTCTCCACCAGAGAATTACACACAGAGCCTAAGAGACATAAAACACAGAACAGAAAGCAAGACAGAATTTCCCAACACAAGAACCACACTGGAGCCGGATTGGAGAGGATCTACTGAAACCACAGAGACATTTCAGCTGGAGGAAGAG
The DNA here is from genome assembly GCF_024489055.1 of Chanodichthys erythropterus. Classification (NCBI taxonomy): domain Eukaryota; kingdom Metazoa; phylum Chordata; class Actinopteri; order Cypriniformes; family Xenocyprididae; genus Chanodichthys; species Chanodichthys erythropterus. The sequence continues at coordinate 40,509,014 of NC_090236.1, forward strand.
GAATCAAACATTATGAATGAGCCATTTACTGACAGATTTTGTTTGAAAGCGGAGCAAAGATACTCAGACCCTTAGTTTAGATTGTGTTAGATTGGACATCTAACACAATCTGTATTTCAAACAGATGTTGTCAAGTCACTTTTATTTAGTGACAGCGCACATTGTTTTAAAGTAGCTTCACAGTAATAAAAAATGTTAATGTGTTAATAGCATCATGCGTCTCTGACAAAAGTTCTTAAAAATTAGCTCTAAAAAGTATTTTACTGCTGTGCCATCTGTCGTGAGACATTTCCACCTTTTTTCTTTCACTTGCATCCTATTTTTGAATGCAACAAAAGTGTGAGCAACCCCTAAACCTACAAATATACTCAAGTTGTTCATTTACCGCGACTTATGGTGCATTCCGGACAACTTGGATCTCTGAAACTGTGCACAAAGTCTGGCTTGTGAAGATCAAACAAACCACATCCTCAGTGTCATTTCTACGATGGTGTTAATATAACATCTGTTTAACTTGTAACATGAAAGTAAGGTTAGTAATATAACTTAGATTACACATTGTCCAGTTTTACTCAAATTGGGGTGATGCAAAAATGAGTACACCCCACAACAAAAACTACTACATCTAGTACTTTGTATGGCCTCCATGATTTTTAATGACAGCACCAAGTCTTCTAGGCATGGAATGAACAAGTTGGCGACATTTTGCAACATCTATCTTTTTCCATTCTTCAAGAATGAGCTCTTTTAGAGACTGGATGATGGATGAAGGTGATGCTCAACTCGTCTCTTCAGAATTCCCCACAGGTGTTCGATTGGGTTCAGATCAGGAGCCACTGAATCACTTTCACCCTGTTCTTCTTCAGAAATCCAACAGTGGCCTTAGATGTGCGTTTAGGATCATGTTGGAAAAGTGCACGGAGTGATGGTAGCATCTTTTCTTTCAGTATGGAGCAGCACATCTGTGAATTCATGAAGCCATCAATGAAATGCAGCTCCCGACACCAGCAGCACTCCTGCAGCTCCACATAAGGACACTGACACCACCATGTTTCACTGTAGGCTCCATGCATTTTTCTTTGTATTCCTCACCTTTGTGACTCCATACAGTTTTGAAGCCATCAGTTCTAAAAACATTTATCTTGGTCTCATGACTCCAGAGTATAGAGTCCCAGTAGTCTTCATCTTTGTCAGCATGGGCCCTGGCAAACTCTAGACGGGCTTTTTTGTGCCTGGGCTTTAGGAGAGGCGTCTTTTGTGGACGGCACCCATGATGCCATTTTTCTGCAGTGTACGCTGTATTGTGTCACGGGAAATAGTCACCCCAGTTTGGCTTTCTACTACTTTATATAACTGCATTGAACTTGCATGCCGATTTTCATAAACTTTTCTGATCAGATGTCGAGGTGTTAACTTCCGTGGACGACCTGGACGTCTCTGTGAGATGGTTTCAGTTCCATCTTTTTAAAATTTTTGTACCACTTTTGCTACAATTTTCTGACTGATAAGTAAAGCTTTGCTGATCTTCTTGTAGTCTTCACCTTCCTGGTGTAAAGAAATTATTTTCTTTTTCAGGTCTTGTGACATTTCTCTTCCATGTGGTGCCATTGCTGACAGTAAGAAATGGGGTTTTAACACCCTTTTATAGTCACCTGTGTAACGAATAATTAGACTCACCTGTGGTTGAATTCTTGTTAAATTAGACATTTGTAGTCTAAAATATAGCTTTGCTAAAGTATATAATATATAAGAAAGCAAATCAGAGCATTTTTATGTTCATGACTTTAATGTTTTTGCCATGTTTGGCATTAGAACACAAAATTTTCTCTATGGCTGGATTTGGAATAGCATACTACCAAACTACTCTATTTCTGCCATATCTTTATATTACTGGAACACAACTGGGAAATTTCAACTTGGATATCCCACCTTCATCTGGATCACATGAATTGTTATGCTGATCCAGATTGGTTTAATTCTATTACTGTAAGTGTTGTTGTAGTTAATGAACCAGTACAGTCATGGTGTTCATCAGTAACACTAAGGCATTTACATGACATGATTAAAGTGATTAAAGATGTTTATTCGCCTCCCATGTGGCACAGATCCAAAATGACCCACAAGCGTGTATAAAGCAGGAAAAAAGCACATGGATACCGATATTCTCAGGTCCGTTTCAGGCCTCATTCTTATGTGCAAATAAATGAATCAATATGTGCATTTGTAAGCAGACAGATTGGATATTCCTCTGTCAATGCAAGTCATATAAGCGATGGTGGCAAAAGACGGCAACTTATGTGGGCGCCAACCATGATCACATGACTCTTTTCAATGCTGCAATGGAGGATGAAGACTCTTGCAATTTTTCCAGTGCCGTTTTTACTTCATTTTCAGTCTAAGCATTTCCAGATCAGTACGTCTACTTTGGGTGGTTTCACCAAATGAATAGTGTAAATATTGGATATGAGTCATTGTAAAGAACATGCAAACTCAGAATTGGGCATCTGCAGTGTAAATGCGGCCTAAGATGGTGAAACTGCTTGCCCAGGATGGTCTTTCTGGTAAAGCTGGTTGACCAAGGTGGTCTTGCTTAGCAATTGGATGAATATGTAATTGTGCGCACAAAAAAGGTCTTTATAGCATTGGAATGACCTGCACAAATGTACTTCATTACACACCTGCATTCACCTGGGTGAAATGTCCTTGTGCTCTTGTGTTGTGGACTTTTAGTTTTGCTTTGTTCCTGTTTCCCCCTTAATTGTTTCCAGGTATCTTGTTAGTCAAATTACCTCTATGTATATAAGCCCTATGCTGGGTCTGAAATCACATACTGACGCTTCACTGCCATTCACAAGGGGATAGTAAAGTGTCCATTGAATGCGCACTTCAGAAGTAGTTGTTCATCCAGGAACTTTTTGCCTACTGTTTTTTCGAATACCATGTATTCAGACACACTCTGTTGGCATACTGTTTTTCATATAGTCTACAATATATAGGGAAGTACTCAATTTTGGACGCAATGCTAGCATTTCCAGTGTTCATTGTTGGGACATGCCTTCGCATCGCTGGATGTTCAGTTCTGTTCGTGTGTTTCGAGATTATAAAACATTGCATTTGGACCCTGATCTCCTTCATTTAAGAACAAACTGTTCGTTACAGTGGGTACTTTCTTGTTGCTAAAAACATTCAACCACATGATATGCACTCTGATACTGCTTCATGGTAAAGTCCCCCAATTTGTGGTATGAGAAAAGAAGCAGACCACCATGACCTAAAAAAATCAGGAAATGCATCAACCAGAGTTAAAAGTACAGCAAAGAAATGTGCTTTTCACACATTCAAAACACCTATTTCAAATACAGATTGTGTTAGACGTCCTCTAATCCAGCTCTGATAGCTTATGTATATTGTATTCAAATTGTTTCTGCATCCTACAAACAGACAGCATCAGTTTACCTGACATTTTTATTACACCCTCAAGCGATTAAAATATAATGTCATCATATGTCTTCACTAGTAAAATCCTTAACCAGTGTTCTGGGTAGTGGTTTGTTCAGTAGTACCCCAGTTTCTGCCTGTGGTGGCGTGAGAGAGGAGCCGTGTCAGTGGGCGGTTGTTCCATGTGTCCCAGTTCAGGTCTGAGCTTAAATAGACGCCGTCTTTCTCGAGGGTCACATCACAGGTGACAGCCAAGCTAGAAGATGAAGTCGCATATGTTGGGTTTCCATGCAGTTCTGCTGCTGTGGCTTCTGGTCTCGTCCTCAATGCAAGGTGGGTTTCACACATTCTTACCAATACTCAGAACGTGTTTTGTGTTGCTACTGAATTCACTAATGCTAAACAATATGGTGATGATAATTGTATTTGTAAGGTCTTTTGCTTAGTGATAGGTTGAATTGAAATTAATGTCCTGATTTTATCTCCAGAGGAAATTGTTAAAGGTGAAAGCTGTCTAACTACTACAGATACTAAAGTTCCCGTGAGGAATCTGCGTAGCTACACACGACAGCGCAAACCCGTGTTCCCTGTGAATGCTGTGAGGTGAGAATCCATTCAGATTTTTGCAGACTTATCTTGAATTATTAAGAGAGTAAAATGAAAGGAACAATGAAAGCTTTATTTTTCCTCATATGTGACTGGAAACATTGTCATAATAGCCTGTTCTGTTTCATTCTGTAGATTTCTTACAGTCAAAGGGATCACAATCTGCTCAGATCCCTCCTCACCATGGGCCATTAAAGCGATGAAGTACCTGGATGAAAAGAAGAAACCTCAGTCAAGGACAGTTCGTCGATCTGTGACAGCGCCGCCTAAGAATACATCAACCATAAACATGACTCGGTCATCAGCTCAGATTGAAACGCAGACCATTGGACAAAAATAATTGCTATAACTGGCCAGTATCATTTTGCATTTTTTAAAAGGTTTTCTCTTTGGAGATAACATGCACTTTATTGTACATGACTCACTTTATAGTTTGTGATGTTTAAAAAAATCAATGTATAGTGTTTGGTCACACTTTAGTTTGGGGTCCAATTCTCACTATTAACTACAAATTTTGCTTCAAAAAACTCCTAATTACTGCATATTAATAGTTAGTAAGGTTGTTAAGTTTAGGTATTGGCAGGATTAAGTAATGTAAAATATGATAATGCAGAACAAAGCATTAAAATGTGTTTTATAAGTACTTATAATTCGCCAATATCCTAGTAATATGCATGATTATAAGCAACTTGTTAATATAGTGAGAATTGGACCCTAAAGCGTTACCCTTTTTTCTTACACAAAAGATTGTACTTTTATATTTTATATCTATTAATATCTATATTTTTTTATTTGTCTAAAATGTTTTTTAAAATGTTTTGTATTTCTGTGTATAAAGGTAATGTTGTTGAATAAATTAAACTAATTTGTACCAGACCATTTGAGCTGCTTGTGTTTAATTCCTAAGTATTAATATTTTAAGTGAAAGTTGTAGCACCAAATTTAGAAAATAGTGCCTGTTCAATTAAAGTAAACTTAAATAATATATTTTTTAAGGTATTTAAAATTTTTTTTTTTTTTTTTTTTTTTTTTTTTATCAAACAGAGGCACTCTGCAAACAGATACAGATCAAAGCCATATGTCAGAATAGTTTAACCATAGTGCGCAATGAAAGATCTTAAGTGATGATAAACCAAATCTAGCTTCTGACTAAACTCTACCATACACTGTAAAATGAACTGATATGTGAAAATCCCCCAGACAACTAACTAAACAATATGCCAATAACAATAATTTTAAACTATATGCCTTAAACCAACAATTAAAATAGTCACCTTTATTTATATAGCGCTTTTTACAATGCAGATTGTGTCAAAGCAGCTTCACAGTGAAAATAATTTGGCTGCACAGCAGAAATTAGTGGCATTGTCCAGCTTAAGTAAGGTCAGTGCGGATTCATTTCCAGTGTAAAATCATTAGTTATTATTTTAGTTCATTTATCTATACAGCAGCTCTGGAGAAAACAGTGTTGTCGTCGTACCTGCTCAGTTCAAATACAGTGTCTACTTATATGTGTCTTTTTCAAACAGCCATCCTGACTAATTCCTGCTATTTTAAATATTTTACCTTTAGTGCAAAAAGCACATTACTTTTATTTACACATGAATACCATTTATCACTAATTACTTTTAGAGTAAAAAAAAATGCTATTTTGCTTGGTGCACAAAATACTGCTCTTTACTCTAGAAACCATTATTTCCAATAGCAATTTTACACTGTGTAATTGCCTGCTGCCTTGATTCTTAGTTTGCAAATGCAAAGTTCACTATTAGGCGTTTTAACGTAAGTGTGTGTCAGCAGTGTGTGTACACATCCACCCTATAATGATGAAAATCCAACGTTCACCAGCTTTTTAATCCCCATCATAGGCGTAAATCGCATTCACCCAAAAAAATATAATTAAAAACCATGTTCTGTATTGTAAATAATATAATGTTATATACTTAAATAATTGTGTAAGTAGTAAAACAATACAAATGCAAATGGGGCAGCAAAAAAAAAGAAAAAAAAAACGAGTTTTAAGTTTAGAAATTTTGAGTCCCCTCTTTAAGCTTGCTGTGATAGTTGGTGTTATTCACAGTGTTCAGCCGCACTCTGATTATATCACATGCCCACCGCGGCATTGCTCAACACCGTTGTTTTAGAAGGCCAAATAAAAATCACTTACTGCAGTTAGAGAACAGACACAGTTAAAAACTGAAGCTCTGCACAGATCAGCATGGTGTCTTATTCGTTTGGTTAATGAATGTTCTCTGTTTAATATAAGCATTATTCCTCGCTTATTTATTTGGTTCCACAGTGTTTGCTGATGTTATTTTATCAGGCCTATAGCATTGTGTATGCTGTGCTTATTCACTTTAGTCTTGTTTCTTTTGTTAATAAAAGTTCAATAAGTCAGTTTTATTGATTGTTGTTGTGTTTTTCATTAAGAAGAATAATAAACCCACCATTCAAGCAATTTCTGCTAATTAGAAAGCAAGAGTAAAATGCGCACAGACGCACAGGCTTTCATAAGTGATTTAAAAGCGAGGTGGAAAAGAGGGGAAAACTCCAATGTCCCGGTCTCCATGCTACACTAATAATAGTATTAGGCTTTCCTCTGTGTACACATATCCTTACAATTTTGGTACAATTGTACAAAAGTATAATTTTTTTTCTGTATTATTTGTGACCCCTTTAAAAACGTCTCGGTTACGACTGTAACCTTAGTTCCCTGAAGAGGGAACGAGACGTTGCGTCGAGAATGACGCTGTGGGAACGCTCTGCGTAATTGCGTCGTGAAGCACCTATGAAATCAGTCCAATGGCGTGACGGAAGGTGGGTGACGTCATGACCAGGAAACTATAAAGCAAACCCAGACCAAACAATGTTAGCTTCTGATAGCCCGAAGCAAGTCGATCACAGGCATGCCGGAAGTATGGCAGGGCGACGCAACGTCTCGTTCCCTCTTCAGGGAACTAAGGTTACAGTCGTAACCGAGACGTTCCCTTTCAAGGGAACTCGCGTTGCGTCGAGAATGACGCTGTGGGAACGTTTATACCCACGCAGCCATACTGACCAGTGCCTGTCTTGTGTGAAAACAGGCGAGCACAACTAAGACAAAGCAACTGGGACCCAGGGGTAAAGCCCAAATCTAGGTAGTAAAACCTGAAGAATGTGTATGGAAAGGACCAGCCCGCCGCATCACAGACCTCTTGTAGGGATACCCCTATAAAAAGGCTTCCAAAGCCGCCATACTCCTGATCCGACGCACCACACAGGAAACACCAATGGGTTTCTCCCCAAAGACACCACCCAAAGGTGCGTGGTAAGCAGCTAGGCCGCCACGTAAACCCTTAGAGTGGAGGGGGATAACCCTGCAGAGAATCGATTCTGCAGAATTCCAGCCCTTACCAGCCGGGCAGTAACTGGATCCCGCTGATGATTCTGCCAGTTTCCTTGTGCAGGGAGCTCTGGAGTTAGCATGGTCTTACAACCTCAGTTGAGAGACCTGAGTCTACGAGTTGGGCCTCCTCAGAGGCCAAACCCATATCCATAACTCTGCTCTCCAGAACTCCCGGGAGTAGAACGATCAGGGAAACCGTGTACAGACACAGCCTCAGCCAAGTCTGCACCTCGATATGAGCTCCACCACCCCAGGGTGGAGTCTCCATTCCCCAGGCCTCAGCCCCTGTCTCGACAGGATGTCTACTCCCTAAATCTGGTGCCCAGGGATGTAGAGCCTGAGTCATCATCAACAGGCAGGTGCCTGGAGAAATGATAACCCGTCCACAGACTCTGAGCGACCATCCATGATCGCTCCCCAGCCCGTGAGGGAAGCATCTGTCGTAAGCGTTACGCGACGACAAGGAGCTCCCAAGCACAGGACCCTGGGACAAGAACCAAGACCTCTTCCACAAAACCAAAGTACGAAGCACCTGCGCGTAAAACTTAATCATGCGGAATGGGTTGCCCCTCAAGGAAACCCCTTGGTCTTGAGCCACTACTGCAAAGGTCTTATGTACAGCTGGCCAAAAGGTATCCCGTTGGACGCAGCTGCCATCAGACCAAACAGTCTCGCAACTGTCTGAGAGTGAGTGACTGGCCTAGTTATCTTGCTTAAGCTTTGTGGATCAAAACGATGCCTGCATCGTCATCTAATCCCACACCACGCCTGAAAAGTGGTCCTCTGAAATGGAGAAAGCACACTTTGTTGCGCTCAGCCTTAACCCCCCATACTTTCATGCGGCAAGGATGACATCTCGATGCCTATCCGCCATCTGCTCACACTTTGAGCCAGAAACACAGGGTGACAAGACTAGGCCGAAAGGAAGGATGGAATATGGGAGTATGCGTCCAGAGATCTATCGTGACAAACCAAGTCCTCGGATCTGATTATGTCCCGAATCGCCTCAGCGCACAGATCAAAAACTGGACACAACCCCCCATCCTTTTATGGAACAATAAAATATGATGAGGATGATGAACACATCTTAAAGATCCTCTTCCCTAGCAGAGTTTATCTCCTGTTCCATAACCAGAGCCTGCTCAGGGCCTACCACTGAGGACAGGAACCCCCAAGTGCAGGACCCATTGAGATATATTGGCAGTCTTTCATGCTGTCAAAAATCTACTAAGGGAACCAGTCTCTCGAGACTGGCCTCCGGAGTTTTTGAGTAGCCAGTTCGGTGCCCTGAAGCAGATGACCGGCAGGGAACAACCGAAACTAGAACTCGCTGGAGACCGCTGCGCCCCGAAGCACACAAGGTGGCAGGGTTGGCAGAAAGGCTCCCTGATGGCCCTGAAGGGAAATGAGCACCGTATTAGGAGGTGTTAACCACTTTCCCTCTGAGGCCAAGAGAGCCAGCCTCTCGAGACTGGTCTCTGGTATTACTCAGGCGACCAATTTGGTGCCCTGAAACGGCGAACCGGCAGGGAACAGACAAATTGTTTGCTCTGAGACCCTCCTCAGAGGGAGCAAGCATCCCAGTGCCGCTACGTTTCTGGGCAGACGCTGAGATATGTGCTTACTGGAGACCGCTGCGCCCTGAAGCACACGAGGTGACAGGGTTGGCAGAATGGCCCCCTGAGGGCACCGAGGGGAAAAATGGGCACCGTGTAATGAGGTGTAAACCACTTCCCCGCGGAGGGGACTGCCCTCCCGCAGCCTTCTTGGAGATAATGATGGTCCTCGGATCCATTTTATCACCAGGAGACTTATACAAAGAGAACCAGCCCATCAAGACTGGTCTCTGGCATAACTCGAGTAGCTAGTTCGGTGCCCTGAAGTGGATGACCACCAGGGAACAACCGAAACTAGAACTTGCTGGAGGCCGCTGCGCCCCTAAGCACACAAGGTGGCAGGGTAGGCAGAATGGCCCCCTGATGGCACTGAAGGGAAATGGGCACCGTATAGTGAGGTGTTAACCATATTGCCCCAGAGGCCAAGAGATCCAGCCTCTCAAGACTGGTCTCTGGTATTACTCAAGCAACCAATTTGGTGCCCTGAAGCGGCGAACCGGCAGGGAACAGCCAAATTGATTGCTGTGAGACCCTCCGTAGAGGGGGCGAGCATCCCAGTGCGGCTACATTTCCAGGCGGACACTGAGATATAGGCTCAGTGGAGACCACTGCGTCCCGAAGCACACAAGGTGGCAGGATTGGCAGAATGGCCCCCTGAGGGCACCGAAAGGAAATGAGCACCGTGTCATGAGGTGTCGAACACTTCCCCCCGGAGGGGACTGCCCTCTCACAGCCTTTTTGAAGATAATGACGGTCCTCAGATCCATCTTACCCCGAAAAGACTTCGTACTAAGAGAACCAGCCTCTCGAGACTGGGCTCTGACATAACGTGAGTAGCCAATTAGGTGCCCTGAAACGGGAGACCGGCAGGGAACAACCGAACTAGAACTCACTGGGGACCTCTGCGCCCCAAGGCACCGAGGTGGTGGGGTTGGCAGAAATGCCCCCTGAGGGCACTGAAGGAAGATGGGCACCGTGAAGTGAGGTGTAACCCATTTACCCCGGAGGGGATGCCCTCAGAGGTCTGACACCACTGATGTCAGAACCTCTTCACCGAAGCCTTCTTCACGATAACGACGATCCTCAGATTCGTCTTACCCAGAGGAGACTTCAGCTAATAGCGCCAAAGGGAGATGGGCACCGTATAATGAGGTGTTATCCATTTCCCCCCGGGAATTCACCATTCAATTCCTCAGAATTAAAAAGCAGCCAAATCAACCAGACAAGTAAACACGGTCTGGACTAAAGGCAGAAAATAGTGAGTAAAACAGGCATCTGATTTCCCCAAAATCAGATGAGTAATTGTCATTTAATTTCTCAAAATTAAATGCAGCCAAATATCAACCAGACAAGTAAAAACGGTCTGGATGAGAGGCTGAATATAGTGTATTAATACATACATCTGATTCCCCCAAACAGATGAGTAATTAACATTTAATTCCTCAGAATTTAATGTAGCCAAATATCAAACAGACAAGTAAAAACGGTCTGGATGAAAGGCTGAATATAGTGTATTAATACAGATGTCTAACTTCTGAAAAGTATTTATCATTTAATTTCTAAAAAAAAAATTAAATGCAGCCATATCAAGCAGACAAGTAAAAACGGTCTAGATGATAGGCTGGATATAGTATTCTCATACAGACACAAACTTTTCAAAGCAAACAAATTTTCATTTAATTCTCAAATTAAATGCAGCCAGTAAACAAACACACAAGAATACATGCTGAATGTCCTATCTGAAATATTAAACACAAAAAGAATTGTAGCTCGAAATAGTTTGCAAGCGATCATAGGGACAAGCGAGAAAGGGAAACTCCCGTCTGCTCCGTTCCCTCCGAAAGTACATATATACATTACAGGCACGTAATCTACGCGCTGCCTCGGCAAACGCGAGATCCGAGCCCTTGATATTATAGCAGACCAGTAATCCACGCGCTGCCTCGGCAGACGCGAGATCCGAGCCATGCTTCATTGCAGACCAGTAATCTGCGCGCTGCCTCGGCAAACGCGAGATCCGAGCCACTATATTCTTATTGCAGACCAGAAATCTGCGCGCTGCCTCGGCAAACGCGAGATCCGAGACATTGATCTTTATTGCACACCGTAATCCACACGTTGCCTCGGCAAACGCGAGATCTGAGCCTTGCATTAGACATTTATTCCCTCGAGAATAAAGCCAACGCGAGCGGACCTAAAAATCCTGATAGTGCATGCTTTCCTTACACTTCGGGACATTTTTATGAATGCTTTTAATTCTGTCAGCCCAAAAGAGAGCTGACGTGCACACATGCTCCACTCCCATACAAACAACACATAAATCACGTGTATCCCAGCGAGTGCAGGGAGAAACACATGACAAACTGCTGTTTGCTCGCCATTATACTCCTGTCTAGATAAATTTAAGCTTGTGGACAAACAACAATAAATAGACAGAGACAATTTCACATAGAGCGCTTGCTGAAGGCACAGAAGCTAACATTGTTTGGTCTGGGTTTGCTTTATAGTTTCCTGGTCATGACGTCACTCACCTTCCGTCACGCCATTGGACTGATTTCATAGGTGCTTCACGACGCAATTACGCAGAGCGTTCCCACAGCGTCATTCTCGACGCAACGCGAGTTCCCTTGAAAGGGAACTGCTAAATCCCACCTAACTGTTAGATACAATTTACGCCCATGATCCCCATAAAACCTCAACAGATCGAGCCGTTTTCATTGAGTCCGTGGGCATCGCCTGTACAATGTGACGTCTCTAAAATGTTTATTTTATGAATTTGTATTATTTTATATTTGAAATAAAGGGGACAGAACTAATACGGACGGTTCTAACTGCTCATAAGTAAGTAATATTAGGCACTTTTGTAGGTCATTGTTTTTCTGTACACCGCTTCCACAGTTCTGAGGAACAGCAAATGTCCTCGTTTATCTCCTGTGGTTAACTTGGCAAGTCATCATCTTACACCTTCTTGTGGTTTTCCAGCTGTGCTAAATGGCAAGGAACCAACTTTCTACCAAACTTTCTACGTTTGTCACGCACAGAACGATGCGAAAGATGAGTGTTATGGGGAATGCAGTAGAATTATTTGAGTTATTCATGTTGAGACATCCATTGTACTAGACATCTAACACAATCTCATGACGGTTAGTAACTATTATTGGTGGCTAATTCGTATGAATCTGTACGATCTCATTCACAGAGTTTCGTATGATCTGCTTACGGCCCAATGGTTATGTTAAGGTAGTCTATGATAAACTGCTTATAATGTTTATCATTTGTTTCATATAAAGGCATCAACTAAATGCATAAATGTAGATGTTATGGCTGACACTGTTCTCAGTTATCCAGTATGTCTTCATCTCATGGGAAAATTGAAGATTAATTGAAGAATCCTACCAAAATGTCTTTTTTTTTTAGAAAAAAGTAAGCATAAAGGACCTCTCCAACCCCTCCCCTTAATGAAGAATCAGAGTGAGGTGATGTGATGGAAAACATGTGCAGCCTACTATGATGCCCCACAGCGGCTGAAGTCTAAGGCACAGGGCTTTCCATATCTGTCATGTTGAAGGTGTGAGAGCTCAGTTTGTGGGTTAATGGTGGGTATGTTGAGCATCTGCATGTTTGTAGGAGGAAGAGCCTGCTAAAACACAGAGCTATCATTGGTTTAGAGGGGTTTCCCCCTTGTTCAGCTTCCACGCATGTTATTTCCAAGACATGTGCTTTAGATCATTGACTTTGTGTTCATCATAAGATGTGAATCTGAAGGCATAGCCGGCATGAAAACGTTTTCGACAGATGCTGTATATATGTGTTGTACACTGTACTTCCTGTGATGTGTAGATAAGACAGGGAGCAGTTTCACATGTCAGGGTTGTAGTTGTAGTTGGTTGGGGGGGGGGCGGTGAAAGTGTACCTGTGGCTTTTTGACGGATGAGCTGCTTTACATATGTGCATGAGGTTTGTCTTTCAGACCTTTCACACATTTTCCTCTCTTGTTGACGGTCAACTCTTTAGTATCATTTTGTTGACCGTAATGGAATATATTACTATCGGACTGTTTTGATTTTTTTTAGATGTGCAGAGCTTTTACTGTGGGCAGTCGTGGCCTAATGGTTAGAGAGTCAGACTTGTGACCTGAAGGTCATAGGTTCGAGCCTCAGTAATGGCAGAAGCATGTGGGTGGGGGGAGTGAATGAACAGCAATCTCTTCCACTCTCATTACCCACAACTGAGATACCCTTGAGCAAGACACCGAACGCCCAATGTGTGTGTACTGTTCTGAATATGAGATGATTTTTTTCTTTCTTAGAAACACATCTGAAAAACGGATCTAGATTAATACACCCAGAACAATAGGTGGTGCCAAATACACATAAATCGAATGTGCCAAGAAATACGGTGTGTCAGGGTGCATTTAGTCCTGGTCTGCTTAGCATTCAGATTGGCATTTTTATCACTGAACCTAAAGGTATATGGATATGTTCACAACCCGGGGTGCATTTCCCAAAAGCATCATTAGCCAACTAGCATTGCAATTCCGTCGTTACTTACATAGTTCAGCAATTTGGTGTTTCCCGAAACCGTAGTTCAAACGAACATTTTGCATCACAAACTTGTGTGGTTGGAACGACAGCTCTCGAGGTGTGTTTAGAAGCATAGTTTCCTGTTTTTATGACATGTGGACTTAATAAATCCTTATCTTGAGCAAAATCTTTTATTTCAAATATATACAAATGTCATTTATATATTTTTTTTGACAAGAGATTTAAAGCACCGTTTTTGAAGAGTGTGCATGTGCATACGGGCTCTAGTACGTCAGAACAAGCATTTGATTCAATCTGGAAATAAAGCAAAATAACTGAGAATTAGTCCTCTAATTTATAGCAGAAATTCTAGTATTAATTCAATCTCAAACGGATTCATTTAAAGAAGTTATAACTCCCCCACCTGCATGACGTCATTCACCGATGTGGTTGAACGACAAGTTTGCGACAGTACGGTTTTGGGAAACAGTCGTGACTAGCTAGTTGATTTGTTCAGCGATGCATCGTACTATGGTAGTTCAGCAGTGACTATCATCGTTGTTCGGGAAACTCACAGATTTCTCTAAGTTTATGATGTATTGCCTATTTTGAAACAAAACTTACCGAACATCCAAAACAATGCTGTGTGCTGAGATAAATGCACTTGTTGTATGTGTGTAGCCTACATGTGATGGTATATTGACCTGCTGAGAGCTTGTGAAGAGCTTATAATGTGTAAATGTGTATGTGGCAGGAATCCCTCAGTCACACACATAAAAGATTTGATGCGAGGAGATTCGATTCTGATGCCTGAGATGGGCAACATCACCACTAAAAACATGATATGTGTGAGCATTCTGTCCTAATTAGGGTCCCTTTTTAGGGTTTACATGTCTTTGGTTTGTGTTGTGTTTATATATCATCTGAAAAAGAAGTGAACCAAGACCCATATTTTCAGTCTCGGTCTGCTTCAAATGAACCGCACTAACAGAGCAATCACACCAGGGTTCATTTCAATCGAACCAAACATGCCAAGTGTGCACAGTTAAATCAGCTCTGCTCAGAGTACTTTTGGTCCCTCTCTAAATAGTGTTAAAGTAACATTAAAACAGAGTTAAAGTTAATGAGATAAGCAATTAATAAGGCTGTTCTTGTGTTTCTCTTTTCTTCAGCGATTCTGCTTGTTAACAGCAGGTGTTCATCACTAATGTACAATCATCACTTAATTAATTGCTTAATTATCTCATTAACTTTAACTCTGCTTTACAGTTATTTTAACATTATGTAGAGAGGGACCATATGTACTCTGAGCAGAGTTGATTTAACTGGAGATTTTGCTGTGTGAACACACCCTTAAGCCACGGTCACACTAGACTTTGAGCATGCAAAATTTCTTCAGATGCTGTAACGGTTGTGATATGACTACATCATCTTTTTTATAAACATGAATTCAACATATAATTCAAAGTAATACATTAAAAAATGTAAAAATATAGATTAGAACCTACTCAACTTTACTGCAAAAATATCATTCTTTTAATTCAGTCAAGAGGTCATACCATGACGAATCGATCTTCTACTGGTCGCACGTCTTCACGTGATGCGAATTCGCAAGTCAGAGTTCACCAAACTTGAACTTTGGAATGCAGCGAAATACGAAATTGTTTTCACAGGAGCTTGAGTTTCCTTTCTGACACATTCACATGCGTTTGAATGGAAGTCGATGGAACGAAAAGTGCAGTGTGACCTCACCTTTAGTGTCATGTTAGAGGATCGTGAGAGCACAAAGACAGTCAAGTCAAGTCACCTTTATTTATTTAGCACTTTTTACAATGCAGATTGTGTCAAAGCAGCTTTACAGTGATAACTGGTATATAATTTTGGCTGCACAGCAGCTCTTAAAGAATAGTGTCAATGCAGGCAGATCAAAGCACTGTTGAATATCAAATATCAAGTCAAATCTCAAGTGTCCCCAACTAAGCAAGCCAAAGGCGACAGCGGCAACTCCAGCAGGTGACATCAGGTGGCAAATAGATGTTAAAATGGAGAAAAAAAAAAACCTTGGGAGAAAGCAGGCTTAGTCGGGGGGGCCAGTTCTTAAGTCTTACAGTCTTAAAAACACTAACAGTCAAAGAAAAGCTTACCGTCTAAGAGCCGCGTGACATGTTTGCGTGCCTCGCTGACGGGACAGTACTTCCCCCGTACGTGATTTTAAAATGTAAGACGTGCTCAGATTTCAAAGTATGGGTTGCCATACTTGGCTTTCACGTCACTTTCACTCTTTATTGTTAGAGTATACTAAGTACCAAAAGTTTTTTTTGCAATTTGACAGAAACTGATCTTTCAGCCCAGCGTTTGGAGGGAAGGATTGAAAGATACTGTTTCAGGCAAAAAGGTTTGGGTCAGTTTTTTTCAGATTTTTTTTTAAGAAATGTATATGTTTATTCAGCACAGATGCATTACATTCAACAGTAGTTGTAGTAAAGACATATATAATGAAAGACTTCTGTATCAAATAAATGCTGTTTTTTTTTTTTTTTTTACTTTCAATAGAACATGAACTGAAAAAAATGTAGGCCTATGCATTACATTTACGGTCACTTTGGAAAAAAAATGTCGGTCAACTGCATAAACGATCTGTCACTCAGACCACTGAGAATTTATTCATCACTGTGATGACTTTTATTCCAGACTGTAGGTGATGGTGAAATCCTGTCTGCGGTCATGTCTTCCGCTGAGCCCCCTGTAACCACAAATAAACTAATGGTTTGGCAGGTGGTTTTTTGTCCTCTTCAGTAACACTACCATCAAAGTCCAGTCAGTGAAGTGGATTCTTAAATGACCGAATTGTCTTACACTCTTAAAAATAAGGTTCTTTTATAGTTTTGTGAAGAACCTTTAACAACATTATAAACCTTAAAAAAGGTTCTTTATAGTGGAAAAGGTTCTTTAGATTATTAAAATGTTCTTCAAACTCTGGTGTGGTTTGAGTAAAATATGAACACAACACGGACCAAAGACACCCAAACTAACCAAAAACAGGAAGTGATGTCACAAGATGCGACCCTAAAAAGGACAGAATGCTCGAGCACACCTGTTTTTCTCATCATCGGAGCTACATCGCCCATCACAGTTCAGTACATGCGTCGGAAACGCTGCCTCCTCGCAGCAGATCTTTGTTTGTGTGTGACGAAGGGATTCCTGCTGATGTTTTGACTCCTACACATTTTATAAACTCTTCAGGAGTTCTCAGATGGTCAATGTACCATCATATGTACACACATTTAGCCAAAACAGCATTATTTTTGATGTTCATTAAGTTCTGTTTTGTGTGTGTCTTTAGGTTCGGCCTTAAGAATGACAGTGTGAATGCTAAGTGAACCAGAAATAAATATATATTGGTTCCGGACCAAAAGATCTAAGAGAATTGACAAGTGTGAACACATCCTCGACAAAAATGGTTATTTTAAGAACTGTTCATTGAAAGGTTTTTTGGGAAACCCAAAGTGGTTCTTGTATGGCATCGCTACATAACCCCCCTTTTGGGATCTTAATTTTTAAGAGTACACAGAGATTAGTCTGTAGGTGCCATAACATTAGTGAAATTTTGCAGGAAAAGAGGTTCATTGTCTACTGTCAATAGTGTAGACAGCTCATGCAGTCACTTTCAAAAGAAGCAGCTTTCTGTTGGTCAACATGGCAAATTCGCTCCCGATATTAAAATGACTGGATTTCGTGGAGCAAATGTGACTTATTAAAGCCTAACCAGAAGAAGAAATAGTCCATTGAAACATACAAAATCATTGACTTTGACAGAGAAAAACATTAAACGCCAATGAAATGAGGATGAAGCAACAACCCATAAACTAGATAAAAAAGTTTGAGGACAAACTTTAAGTTGGCTTGAAAAAGCATAGCCAGAAAGTTTGAAGAAGTTTTAAAAGTTTGAAGTTTGAAAGTTTAAGTTTTATTAGATAGATAGATAGATAGATAGATAGATAGATAGATAGATAGATAGATAGATTGGTAATTGTCACAGATGGATACTATGGAGTTTTTATAGAGTTATTAGCATGTTCTTAGCCCACTTTAGCACTTAGCTAATCACTATTAGCATGTAGCTATTCACTGCTAGCATGTTGAAGTCCAGATTGCTAGCATGAGTCAAAAGAGCCAACCGCCATGTCTCTACGATGTACTGATGCAGAGATATAGATTTTGCAAAACGGTTGCTAGGGTACTCTGTTTGGTTGCTAGGGAGTGGCTTGGCAGCTACCAGTGATGATACTCCAAAGGCTGCTTGACAATATAAACCAACCCCCATGTCTGGAAGATGTTCTGATGCAGAGATACAGATTTTGCAAAATGGTTACTAGGGTACTGTTTGGTTGCTAGGGAGTGACTTGGCAGCTACCAGTGATGATACTCCAAAGGCTGCTTGACAATATAAACCAACCCCCATGTCTGTACGATGTTCTGATGCAGAGATATAGATTTTGCAAATTGGTTGCTAGGGCACTCTGTTTGGTTGCTATGGTGTTGCTATGCAGTTGCTAGGGTACTCGGGGTGGTTGCTAAGGTGTTGCTATGCGGTTGCTAGGGTACTCGGGGTGGTTGCTAGGGTGTTGCTATGCGGTTGCTAGGGTACTCGGGTGGTTGTTAAGGTGTTGCTATGCGGTTGCTAGGATACTCGGGGTGGTTGCTAGGGTGTTGCTATGCGGTTGCTATGGTACTCGGGGTGGATGCTAAGGTGTTGCTATGCGGTTGCTAGGGTACTCGGGGTGGTTGCTAGGGTGTTGCTATGCAGTTGCTAGGGTACTCGGGGTGGTTGCTATGGTGTTGCTATGCGGTTGCTAGGGTACTCGGGGTGGTTGCTAGGGTGTTGCTATGCGGTTGCTAGGGTACTCGGGGTGGTTGCTAGGGTGTTGCTATGCGGTTGCTAGGGTACTCGGGGTGGTTGCTAGGGTGTTGCTATGCGGTTGCTAGGGTACTCGGGGTGGTTGCCATGGTGTTGCTATGCGGTTGCTATTGTATCCAGGCTGGTTGCTAGGATGATGCCAGGGTGATTTGTGTGGTTGCTATGCAGTTGCCATGGTGTTCTGGGTGGTTGCTAGGTTGTTTTGGGTGGTTGCTAGGTTGTTTTGGGTGGTTGCTATGAGAGTTGATCATAGATAGATAGATAGAGTTTATGAATTTGAATGAGTTGATAGATAGATGATAGATAGAGAGATAGATGAGAAGTGATAGATGAGAAGAGAGATAGATGAGAAGTGATAGATGAGAAGATAGATAGATTGATAGATGAGAAGTGATAGATAGATAGAGAAATAGCTAGATTTAGTTTGATAGATAGATTAGAAAGAGAAATAGATAGATTTAGTTTGATATAGATTAGAAAAAGAAATAGATAGATAGATAGATTTAGTTTGATAGATAGATAGATTAGAAAGAGAAATAGATAGATAGATTTAGTTTGATAGATAGATAGATAGATTTAGTTTGATAGATAGATAGATAGATTTAGTTTGATAGATAGATAGATAGATAGATAGATAGATAGATAGATAGATAGATAGATAGATAGATAGATAGATAGATAAGACATATTAGATAGAATGGAAGTTTGAATGAGTCTCAATGGATTAGAAATAGTACATAGAATGGCAGCTAATGGAGTCTGATGAGCCTCTCCAACTGTCAAAATTTGAATTTTGACAGTTGGAGTTTGAATAGTCTTGGCTCATTTGAACATTCCGTCAATGAAAGTCAATGGGATTTTTCCAAGTTTTGATCAGCTTTTTTAGGAAAACCGTAAGTCTGATCAGTCTGAAAAGATATAGCACACTAAGTCAGAATAGTCTGAAGGTCTGGTCCGAGTTTGGTGGTTGTAGCTTGAACAGTCTAGGAGGAGATGCATTTAGAAATTTAGTCTAAGAAGAATAATAATAACTAGATAAAAAAGTTTGAGGACAAACTTTAAGTTGGCTTGAAAAAGCATAGCCAGAAAGTTTGAGAAGTTTTAAAAGTTTGAAGTTTGAAAGTTTAAGTTTTATTAGATAGATAGATAGTCACAGATGGATACTATGGAGTTTTTATAGAGTTATTAGCATGTTCTTAGCCCACTTTAGCACTTAGCTAATCACTATTAGCATTCACTGCTAGCATGTTGGAAGTCCAGATTGCTAGCATGAGTCAAAAAGCCAACCCCCATGTCTCTACGATGTACTGATGCAGAGATATAGATTTTGCAAAACGGTTGCTAGGGTACTCTGTTTGGTTGCTAGGGAGTGGCTTGGCAGCTACCAATGATGATACTCCAAAGGCTGCTTGACAATATAAACCAACCCCCATGTCTGGACGATGTTCTGATGCAGAGATACAGATTTTGCAAAACGGTTACTAGGGTACTGTTTGGTTGCTAGGAATTGACTTGCCAGCTACCAATGATGATACTCCAAAGGCTGCTTGACAATATAAACCAACCCCCATGTCTGGACGATGTTCTGATGCAGAGATACAGATTTTGCAAAACGGTTACTAGGGTACTGTTTGGTTGCTAGGAATTGACTTGCCAGCTACCAATGATGATACTCCAAAGGCTGCTTGACAATATAAACCAACCCCCATGTCTGGACGATGTTCTGATGCAGAGATACAGATTTTGCAAAACGGTTACTAGGGTACTGTTTGGTTGCTAGGAATTGACTTGCCAGCTACCAATGATGATACTCCAAAGGCTGCTTGACAATATAAACCAACCCCCATGTCTGGACGATGTTCTGATGCAGAGATACAGATTTTGCAAAACGGTTACTAGGGTACTGTTTGGTTGCTAGGAATTGACTTGCCAGCTACCAATGATGATACTCCAAAGGCTGCTTGACAATATAAACCAACCCCCATGTCTGTACGATGTTCTGATGCAGAGATATAGATTTTGCAAAATGGTTGCTAGGGTACTCTGTTTGGTTACTACGGTGTTGCTATGCGGTTGCTAGGGTACTCGGGGTGGTTGCTAAGGTGTTGCTATGCGGTTTCTAGGGTACTCGGGGTGGTTGCTAGGGTGTTGCTATGCGGTTGCTAGGGTACTCGGGTGGTTGTTAAGGTGTTGCTATGCGGTTGCTAGGATACTCGGGGTGGTTGCTAGGGTGTTGCTATGCGGTTGCTATGGTACTCGGGGTGGATGCTAAGGTGTTGCTATGCGGTTGCTAGGGTACTCGGGGTGGTTGCTAGGGTGTTGCTATGCGGTTGCTAGGGTACTCGGGGTGGTTGCTATGGTGTTGCTATGCGGTTGCTAGGGTACTCGGGGTGGTTGCTAGGTGTTGCTATGCGGTTGCTAGGGTACTCGGGGTGGTTGCTAGGGTGTTGCTATGCGGTTGCTAGGGTACTCGGGGTGGTTGCTAGGGTGTTGCTATGCGGTTGCTAGGGTACTCGGGGTGGTTGCCATGGTGTTGCTATGCGGTTGCTATTGTATCCAGGCTGGTTGCTAGGATGATGCCAGGGTGATTTGTGTGGTTGCTATGCAGTTGCCATGGTGTTCTGGGTGGTTGCTAGGTTGTTTTGGGTGGTTGCTATGAGAGTTGATCATAGATAGATAGATAGAGTTTATGAATTTGAATGAGTTGATAGATAGATGATAGATAGAGAGATAGATGAGAAGTGATAGATGAGAAGAGAGATAGATGAGAAGTGATAGATGAGAAGATAGATAGATTGATAGATGAGAAGTGATAGATAGATAGAGAAATAGCTAGATTTAGTTTGATAGATAGATAGATTAGAAAGAGAAATAGATAGATTTAGTTTGATATAGATTAGAAAAAGAAATAGATAGATAGATAGATAGATTTAGTTTGATAGATAGATAGATTAGAAAGAGAAATAGATAGATAGATTTAGTTTGATAGATAGATAGATAGATTTAGTTTGATAGATAGATAGATAGATAGATAGATTTAGTTTGATAGATAGATAGATTTAGTTTGATAGATAGATAGATAGATAGATAGATAGATAAGACATAATAGATAGAATGGAAGTTTGAATGAGTCTCAATGGATTAGAAATAGTACATAGAATGGCAGCTAATGGAGTCTGATGAGCCTCTCCAACTGTCAAAATTTGAATTTTGACAGTTGGAGTTTGAATAGTCTTGGCTCATTTGAACATTCCGTCAATGAAAGTCAATGGGATTTTTCCAAGTTTTGATCAGCTTTTTTAGGAAAACCGTAAGTCTGATCAGTCTGAAAAGATATAGCACACTAAGTCAGAATAGTCTGAAGGTCTGGTCCGAGTTTGGTGGTTGTAGCTTGAACAGTCTAGGAGGAGATGCATTTAGAAATTTAGTCTAAGAAGAATAATAATAATAATAAGCTTAAGTAGTAGATCAGTAAGTTGGCTTTTTCAAGCCAACTTAATAATAAGCTTAAGTAGTAGATCAGTAAGTTGGCTTTTTCAAGCCAACTTAATTAATCATTTTTATGAATGATGATTTGCAGTCTCAGGTTGGGCATCTATTTCTGACCAGTGGAGATTATTATTATCACTGGAGATTATTATTATCACAGCTTTTACTCCAGTCTGTGAATAAATAACAGCTCAGTCATGTCTTCCATGTCACCAGAAGTGTGAAGCAGGTAGGCGGTTTCCTCCTCGTTTATGAATACTATCGTCCAGGACGGTCAGATCAGTTCGGCATGAACAAGACGATGCTGATTTTCACAGTTTGGTGTTTTCGGGGCGATTTTAGGGTCCTTGGGTGTGTTTGCTAGTGAGTGTTTTTTCTCTCTCTCTGTGAACAAGGTTTCATGACTTGAGCTATGGTGTGAAATAAAGTGAGAGAAAAGATAATGCTTGTGCAAATGTGGTTTTGGAGCTTCACCCTGTAGCTCTGCCACAGAACCGAGTGGTTTTGTGTTCATGCTGCTATGTGTGAGAATGAAAAAAGAAAACTTTACTGAAACATTCAGTCAACGTGAAGTATGAAATATGAATTAACCGTATCGATTAATTTGTGTCCGTCTACAGATGGACCTCCGGTGACTTGTTGCCTCGAGCTAGGATCCAGAAGAGTGCATTTGGAGAAAGTTTTGAACTACAGGATACAAACTAGAGGACTGTGTCCCATAACAGCAGTTGTGTAAGTAAACGACAGATACAAGAGAAACTAGACCTTCTACAAATACAGGTTACACTTTACTTTCTTTTACATTCATTTACATTCTAGTAACTACACAGTAAGTAACTTTGCAACTACATGTCAAATAGAAGTTATCAGAGTATACTAAAAAAAAATGCTTGTTTAAAAACATTCCAAGTTGGGTTGGAAATGGACAAACCCAGCGATTGGATTGTTTTAACACTGTGGTTGGGTTAAATGTTTGCCCAACTTGGGCAGTTTTATTAAACCCAACTATTGTTTAATAATTACTATATGGCTGGGTTAAAACAACCCTTTCGCTGGGTTAAAACAACCCAATCACTGAGTTAAAACAACCCAATCAAAGAGTTAAATCAACCCTTTCGCTGGGTTAAAACAACCCAATCACTGGGTTAAAAACAACCCAATCGCTGGGTTAAAACAACCCTTTCGCTGGGTTAAAACAACCCTTTTGCTGGGTTAAAACAACCCTTTTGCTGGGTTAAAACAACCCAATCACTGGGTTAAAACAACCCATTTGCAGGGTTAAAACAACCCTTTCGCTGGGTTAAAACAACCTTTTCGCTAGGTTAAAACAACCCAATCGCAGGGTTAAAACAACCCAATCAATGGGTTAAAACAACCCAATCGCAGGGTTAAAACAACCCTTTCGCTGGGTTAAAACAACCCAATCACTGAGTTAAAACAACCCAATCACAGAGTTAAATCAACCCTTTCGCTGGGTTAAAACAACCCAATCACTGGGTAAAAAACAACCCAATCGCTGGGTTAAAACAACCCTTTCGCTGGGTTAAAACAACCCAATCACTGGGTTAAAACAACCCAATCACTGGGTTAAAAACAACCCAATCACTGGGTTAAAAACAACCCAATCGCTGGGTTAAAACAACCCTTTTGCTGGGTTAAAACAACCCAATCACTGAGTTAAAACAACCCAATCACTGGGTTAAAACAATCCATTTGCAGGGTTAAAACAACCCTTTTGCTGGCTTAAAACAACCTTTTCGCTAGGTTAAAACAACCCAATCACTGGGTTAAAACAATCCAATCGCAGGGTTAAAACAACCCAATCAATGGGTTAAAACAACCCAATCGCAGGGTTAAAACAACCCTTTCGCTGGGTTAAAACAACCCAATCACTCGGTTAAAACAACCCTTTCTCTTGGTTAAAACAACCCAATCACTTGGTTAAAACAACCCTTTCGCTGGGTTAAAAATAACCCAATCACTGGGTTAAAAACAACCCAATCGCTGGGTTAAAACAACCTTTTCGCTGGGTTAAAACAACCCAATCACTGGGTTAAAAACAACCCAATCTCTGGGTTAAAAACAACCCAATCGCTGGGTTAAAATGACCCTTTCGCTGGGTTAAAACAACCCAATCACTGAGTTAAAACAACCCAATCACTGGGTTAAAACAACCCAATCACTGGGTTAAAACAACCCAATTGCAGGGTTAAAACAACCCTTTCGCTGGGTTAAAACAACTCAATCACTGAGTTAAAACATACCAATCACAGAGTTAAATCAACCCTTTCGCTGGGTTAAAACAACCCAATCACTGGTTTAAAACAACCCAATCACTGGGTTAAAAACAACCCAATCGCTGGGTTAAAACAACCCAATCACTGGGTTAAAACAACCCAATCACTGAGTTAAAACAACCCAATCACTGGGTTAAAACAACCCTTTCGCTGGGTTAAAACAACCCAATCACTGAGTTAAAAAAACCCAATCACTGGGTTAAAACAACCCAATTGCAGGGTTAAAACAACCCTTTCGCTGGGTTAAAACAACCCAATCACAGAGTTAAATCAACCCAATCGCTGGGTTAAAACAACCCAATCACTTGGTTAAAAACAACCCAATCGCTGGGTTAAAACAACCCTTTCGCTGGGTTAAAACAACCCATTTGCAGGGTTAAAACAACCCTTTCGCTGAGTTAAAACAACCTTTTCGCTAGGTTAAAAAAACCCAATCACTGGGTTAAAACAACCAAATCGCAGGGTTAAAACAACCCAATCAATGGGTTAAAACAACCCAATCGCAGGGTTAAAACAACCCAATCACTGAGTTAAAAACAACCCAATCACTGGGTTAAAACAACCCAATCACTGGGTTAAAACAACACAATGACTGAGTTAAAACAACCCAATCACTGGGTTACAACAATCCAATCGCAGGGTTAAAACAACCCTTTCGCTGGGTTAAAACAACCTTTTCGCTAGGTTAAAACAACCCAATCGCAGGGTTAAAACAACCCAATCAATGGGTTAAAACAACCCAATCGCAGGGTTAAAACAACCCAATCGCAGGGTTAAAACAACCCTTTCGCTGGGTTAAAACAACCCAATCACTGAGTTTAAACAACCCAATCACTGGGTTAAAACAACCCAATCACAGAGTTAAATCAACCCTTTCGCTGGGTTAAAACAACCCAATCACTGGGTAAAAAACAACCCAATCGCTGGGTTAAAACAACCCTTTCGCTGGGTTAAAACAACCCAATCACTGGGTTAAAACAACCCAATCACTGGGTTAAAAACAACCCAATCGCTGGGTTAAAACAACCCTTTTGCTGGGTTAAAACAACCCAATCACTGAGTTAAAACAACCCAATCACTGGGTTAAAACAATCCATTTGCAGGGTTAAAACAACCCTTTTGCTGGCTTAAAACAACCTTTTCGCTAGGTTAAAACAACCCAATCACTGGGTTAAAACAATCCAATCGCAGGGTTAAAACAACCCAATCAATGGGTTAAAACAACCCAATCGCAGGGTTAAAACAACCCTTTCGCTGGGTTAAAACAACCCAATCACTCGGTTAAAACAACCCTTTCTCTTGGTTAAAACAACCCAATCACTTGGTTAAAACAACCCTTTCGCTGGGTTAAAACAACACACTCACTGAGTTAAAACAACCCAATCACAGAGTTAAAACAATCCTTTCGCTGGGTTAAAATAACCCAATCACTGGGTTAAAAACAACCCAATCGCTGGGTTAAAACAACCTTTTCGCTGGGTTAAAACAACCCAATCACTGGGTTAAAAACAACCCAATCTCTGGGTTAAAAACAACCCAATCGCTGGGTTAAAATGACCCTTTCGCTGGGTTAAAACAACCCAATCACTGAGTTAAAACAACCCAATCACTGGGTTAAAACAACCCAATTGCAGGGTTAAAACAACCCTTTCGCTGGGTTAAAACAACTCAATCACTGAGTTAAAACATACCAATCACAGAGTTAAATCAACCCTTTCGCTGGGTTAAAACAACCCAATCACTGGTTTAAAACAACCCAATCACTGGGTTAAAAACAACCCAATCGCTGGGTTAAAACAACCCAATCACTGGGTTAAAAACAACCCAATCGCTGGGTTAAAACAACCCTTTTGCTGGGTTAAAACAACCCAATCACTGAGTTAAAACAACCCAATCACTGGGTTAAAACAACCCATTTGCAGGGTTAAAACAACCCTTTCGCTGGGTTAAAACAACCTTTTGGCTAGGTTAAAACAACCCAATCCCTGGGTTAAAACAACCCATTCGCAGGGTTAAAACAACCCAATCGCAGGGTTAAAAGAACCCAATCGAAGGGTTAAAACAACCCTTTCGCTGGGTTAAAACAACCCAATCACTGAGTTAAAACAACCCAATCACTGGGTTAAAACAACCCTTTCGCTGGGTTAAAACAACCCAATCACTGAGTTAAAAAAACCCAATCACTGGGTTAAAACAACCCAATTGCAGGGTTAAAACAACCCTTTCGCTGGGTTAAAACAACCCAATCACAGAGTTAAATCAACCCAATCGCTGGGTTAAAACAACCCAATCACTTGGTTAAAAACAACCCAATCGCTGGGTTAAAACAACCCTTTCGCTGGGTTAAAACAACCCATTTGCAGGGTTAAAACAACCCTTTCGCTGAGTTAAAACAACCTTTTCGCTAGGTTAAAAAAACCCAATCACTGGGTTAAAACAACCAAATCGCAGGGTTAAAACAACCCAATCAATGGGTTAAAACAACCCAATCGCAGGGTTAAAACAACCCAATCACTGAGTTAAAACAACCCAATCACTGGGTTACAACAATCCAATCGCAGGGTTAAAACAACTCTTTCGCTGGACTAAAACATTCCATTCGCTGGGTTAAAACAACCCTTTCGTTGGGTTAAAACAACCCAATCACAGAGTTAAAACAACCCTTTCGCTGGGTTAAGACAACCCAATCACTGGGTTAAAAACAACCCAATTGCTGGGTTAAAACAACCCAATCACTGGGTTAAAAACAACCCATTTGCAGGGTTAAAACAACCCTTTCGCTGGGTTAAAACAACCCTTTCGCTGGGTTAAAACATCCCTTTCACTGGGTTAAAACAACCCAATCTCAGACTTAAAACAACCCTTTTGCTGGGTTAAAACAACCCTTTTGCTGGGTTAAAACAACCTTTTCGCTAGGTTAAAACAACCCAATCGCTGAGTTAAAACAACCCAATCACTGGGTTAAAACAACCCAATCGCAGGGTTAAAACAACCCTTTCGCTGGGTTAAAACAACCCAATCACAGACTTAAAACAACCCTTTCTCTGGGTTAAAACAACCCAATCACTGAGTTAAAACAACCCAATCACTGGGTTAAAACAACCTTTTCGCTAGGTTAAAACAACCCAATCGCAGGGTTAAACAACCCTTTCGCTGGGTTAAAACAACCCAATCACTGAGTTAAAACAACCCAATCACTGGGTTAAAATAACCCAATCGCAGGGTTAAAACAACCCTTTCGCTGTGTTAAAACAACCCAATCACTGGGTTAAAAACAACCCTTTCGCTGGGTTAAAACAACCTTTTCGCTAGGTTAAAACAACCCAATCGCAGGGTTAAAACAACCCTTTCGCTGGGTTAAAACAACCCAATCACTGAGTTAAAACAACCCAATCGCAGGGTTAAAACAACCCTTTCGCTGGGTTAAAACACAATCACAGACTTAAAACAACCCTTTCGCTGGGTTAAACAACCCAATCACTGGGTTTTTTTCACCCAGCAGTTTTAGGGTGTATTAGTAGACTGTATGCTTAATATCTGCTAACACTTTAATTTTGCTAATACTTTATTTATAACCTATAAGTAACTTTGCAGTTACTTTATTCTACTAATCCAAACCATAACCTAATGTTTACTATTACTCTAATGAGAGTTAGTTGACATGTAGTTGCAAAATATACTTATAGTTAATTGAATGTCTAAAATGGACAATCAAAATTAAGTGTAACCCAAATAAATAAACTGCAGTTTTAAAGCCCCTGGACATCTTTTTAATATGATGTTAACATAAAATGAGAAGCAAAAGAGATGAATCAGCAAAGAATGAGCACTAATAATAAAACATCCTCCTTTTTCCAGGATCCAGACTGTATCTGGGAAAAGTCTCTGTTCTGATCCTGACAGTAACTGGACACAGAGGGCCATGCGGGAGGTGGATAAAAGGAGAGAGCAGGATCCTGTACCTGCAGAAGGAGCATCGGCCGACGGGAGCAGAGGACGGACAGATCCTGTCACAACAACTGAGCTGCCATTGAAAAGAAGGTGGAATAGAGTAAAACCAAGACAAAAGTGTAAAAAAGAAAAGTCAAAGACAATCACAAAAGCCCATAAGGGTCCCAAAGAAAAGAGATCAGAAAGAGACGGTGTAAAAGGAAAGAACAAGACGGGAAAAAACTGCTAAAACAATATAATGTTGTCTGTCATTTGACTTTGACTTTTTTTTTTTTCAGAATTACATGATATATGATGTCAGATCCTGGAAGTCTAATTCTCCGCTGATTCCTTCAATATTTTCCTATGAGGTTTTATGATGCCCTTTTTCAGTTTATGAGTAAAATAAAGCCTGTACTTTAAGGTTTTGTTGTACAGCGTACACAACCCAACCCAAGCTGTCTCATCTAGTTACACATTACCAATTAATGTTCTCAAAAATGAACATAATGGGTGTGTCATTTCAGTTGTAGAACAAAACATCAAAGTATGCTCAAGTTATGTTTACCACAGGCTTGCATTATTATTATTATTATTATTATTATTATTATTATTATTATTATTATTTTAACCAAATCAATTCTATGTATTTCTCATAAAGTAGAAGCAAAAGATTCTGTTAGCTTGTTAGGTCTGTATGAAAATTCCCTAATGAATGTTAATGTTGATGCTTATATTTGCTTTACTTTAATAAACAAACCCTTTCATAATTCCTGGCAGCAAAAATATAAACTGGTTGATTAATCACAAATAAATAAATTATGTAATATGCAAATATGTATATATGTTTTGAAGAAGTATTCTGCTCAGACAGAGATTGTGCTCAGTTTAGTTTCACTTGGTGTAGAAGAGGAGGGATTTAATCACTGATGTGCACTGACTGACTGATAGTCTTTACTGCGGATGGATGAATGGATGAGTGGATGGATGAGTGGATGGATGGATGGATGGATGGAGTGATGGATGATGAGTGGGTGGATGATGGATGGATGAGTGGATGGATGGATGGATGAGTGGATGGAGTGATGGATGATGAGTGGGTGGATGATGGATGGATGAGTGGATTGATGGATGATGAGTGGATGGATGGATGGATGAGTGGATGGATAAGAGGGTTTAGGTTACAGGAGATGGCCGTAATTGTAGAAACACTATAATAATGAGTCAGCAATAACCATGAAAGTGTACACACAAAAAATAAAAGATGTAAACAAAAATGTTGTCCTTTTATGGTAATAAAATTATTCTTATTATTTTAATGTGTGTGAATGTGCTGTTTTTGTTTGTTTATATTTTGATAAGAGACCCAATCATGTATATGTAAAACACCTCAATTTGTGGGCTTTTTTTTCTTCATATTAGTATATTTAGCCCATCCACACACCTGGTTTTTCTCAGAAACTCACACAGTGACTCTGTATTTTTCTTCATATAGTCTGTACACCAGTGCTCTGATAGGAAGGAAGTGCTATTATTATGCTGCTCTAGAAAAAAAAAGAAGGAAAAAAAAAAGAAAGAAAAAACAGTAGTAGAGCATCATTAACAACTGAGAAAGTTGTTTCTCTACTTGTGTGAATAAGAGAGATTAGTTTCACTTTTTTTAATTACTGAATTTATTTATTTCATTTCAGTTGGCATAAATGTTCTAACACAATATAAGATTGTTTGTTGTGTGTGCAGCAGTTCTTTAACTGAATGTGCTGATGCTCTTCTGACAGATCTCCCTCAACACAGCTTCATTAGAAGAGAACAAGATGAAATTTACTCTGTTTACTGCGTTTGTTTTCTCTGTATGGATGAACGCTGCAGATGGTGAGATTTGACCATTTCAATTCATAATAAATATTGTGGTTTGACCTCAGTAACTTTCACTCGACTGAATGCAGAAGTTGAGCTGATATTGTGTCTTTATGAGAGAGAACATGTGTGTTCATCTTATACTGAGAAAGTCATGATTATTTACTGAATATAATGATGTGCTTCTCCAATAGGTGATGATCGTCCACTACTCTGCTGTCTTACTGTGACAAACACCAGAATACCAGTTCAAAACATTGTGAAATATGATGTACAGAGGCCACCAATATGTCCTATCAATGCTGTAAGGCAAGATGAGAGTTATTATAGTATATCAAAGTTAGATTATTATTATTATTATTATTTTATTTTTGGTGATTTGGTGATTAATTAAATGATATAACCTAAAACATTAAAGTTTTGTTGTCATGTCCAGATTCCTCACCAAGAAAGGCAAATATATTTGTTCAGATCCAAATAACTGTTGGGCTATCAGAGCGATAAAAGGTGTGTCTTGTAGAAAGAACAAGGAACCTTACAAAGAAACTATGTGCTTTACAAGTACAACAAAATGTGGGACAGGTGGACCAGCTGCATTACTAACAGAAACACCTGGGCAAGACACAGATCAGACCACATCTTCAAGTACAACTAACAGAGAAACAACATCTACAGAGACCACCACAGCTACACCAACTACAGTCACAACAATCACAACAACACAGACAGAGACTGAGACCAGCACAAGAGAAACAAAATCAATCTCAGCTACAGCTAATAAAGCATCAAGTGATGTGGATGGAAAGAGTTCCTTCACTATCACGTGAGTTTTAATAATTTTAATCATAATGAACACTTAAAACCAACACTGTTGTCTTGAAATAACTCGTAAAACCTTCATTTCAGTGGAGATGACTATAGTTGAGTTACTGAAGTGCTTCTTGAACCTCCATTAAGGTGCTGTAAACAGTGACAGACAACAGAATACCAGATAATAATGTATTGCATTATTATGTTCACGATAAACCAACATGTTCCATCAGAGCTGTTTACGTTCACAAATCACAATTTCACAATATAGAGTTTTAAATATTGCAGAAGATACTTAGTTGTACTGAATTCTGGGTCACTGCTAATGCTATACTCACTCCGTTATATATAACTGCTGATATATCTGGTGAAATACAGTGTAATATTTCCACTTGCAGTGTTCAAACCACAACAGATCCAGAGAACAGCCGGACTATATCAGAGGTGGATATGGGAATCACAACACCGCCTCAGACAACATTCAAAGAAACAGAGCTAGAGGGTTTGTTGGATTTATTATTATTATTATTATTATTATGGACAAGTTTATAATATGCTGTTTCATGACAGAATGTGTAGGCTTAGACTGGCATGCAAAAACAATGTTTTTGTGAAATGTTTCTTTATAAGTCTTGGGTTTTCTTACAGTCGCAGCATCAGCTGAAGACTGCTGCTTAACAGTGACAGAAAACAGAGCAGCAATTCATGAGACTGAAGAAACACCGGCAGAAGACTGGGATTACATACAGAACCTGAACAGAAGAACACCTGAACAAACAGACAAGAGAGAGTTCATCAGAAAAACCAAAGCGCTGGAGCAGAATCGAGTGAGATCTGCTGAAACTACAGACACACTTCAGCTGGACGGGTTATCA
Organism: Chanodichthys erythropterus; assembly: GCF_024489055.1. NCBI lineage: Eukaryota > Metazoa > Chordata > Actinopteri > Cypriniformes > Xenocyprididae > Chanodichthys > Chanodichthys erythropterus. The sequence continues at coordinate 40,540,758 of NC_090236.1, forward strand.
GAGGAGTCTTCGTCATCACAAATAAATCATCCATATACAAACAACAATGAATACTTTTGTTTAAAGAAGGAACCAGTTCAATACTTTTGTATCAAACAGCCTTAAAACTTCTTCTGTTTGAACAGTTAGCACAGATTTTTAAGGCTTATACACTGATAACACCAGATGACTGAATGACTGTAAGTCTAATAACTGAATGAGGTGATGGCAGTGGAAACAGAGCTCTTTCAGTACATAAAGGAAGTGTACTATGTATCCAGCTCTTTTAAATAATTAAGGAGCTACACTAAATATGAACAGTTATGAACCTGTGTGAAACACATACACTTAAGTAAAGGAATAAGAGTAAAATGACTAACTGATGGAAATATGACATTATTGGTGATGTAAACGTATTCAGTAAAAGAACTAGAAACACCAATAAAATCTTTCTATTTCCTGAGTCACAGTGTTTTCTCTCCATCTCTTTAGTTTTCTATTTAGATGCTGATTTATGCTTTAAGACGAAGATTCATGCTGCAATAACTCGTATCCAATAACACTGCTTACATGCTTATAATGCAATACTGTGGTTTACAGGCCTGCTGCTGTGATAAGTAAACAATCACAATCACATTGAGTCAGAGATTGGCATATTACTTTCACTACGCTGATGTTTGATCATCATGCAAACATTTTATTAGACCTGATTATTGCCAATATTGGCATTATTGGTGCCTATGAAACTCTTTCAGAAAGAAAACTAGTGCAGTCTGGAGGAATATCATCAAATGTTGATGAAACAACAAGAAATGCTCAACAAGAAAGAGTCACACTGTACCAGTCGACTGATGATAGTTGAGTTCAGTGTTTGGCAAAGAAAAAGTGGAAGTTCTCAATGTTTTTAACACCACATATTGCAGTAAACCAGCTAATCTATAAGTTGACTTGTGGTGTTTTCTGCATTTCCAGCAGTTTTTCATAGCAGTGCATGCAGCACATCTGAACCTCACTCAACCTTAATCCCAGTCAAGACTTCCTCCATCAGAAGTGTGAAACACGATGAAGATCGCTCTGTTTACTGTGATTCTGTGTGTTGGAGAATCAGGTGAAAGTTCTTCAGAGAATCAGTGTGTTCTGGCCTCAGATACACTTACTCTGCTGCAGAAGTGCTGATTTTGTTCTTTACCAGGAAGTGTACATCTTCGAAACGCCTCTCTGTCATGCAAGTGCAGCTCATATCTCTTTGAATGGGGAAACATCACATTCTCCAAAGCTGTTTGCCAAGCTTTTGATTAAATTTAATATCTGAAATCACCAATGAAATCTGACAACAACTGTTTCATAAATTTTGTTTCTAAACACTCGAATCATGACAAAAATGAGGGTATTTTGCAGCCTGGATCAAGCTAATGCGCATGTGCGGTCCTAAATGTGCATCTCTATAGAAAGCAGAACCTACAGCAAACTTGATCACAACTAAAACTGCAATACAAAAGACCGCCACTGAGGGTAAGAGAACAGGAACAAACAACGAATGATGTCTGTGTGAACAGGGTGAGCGAGGGAATATAAAAACATCGATAGGACATTGTTTTATTTCATTCAGATCTAGTATAAAGATTTGATGAACATTTTATGGTCCTATGCATTTATAAAAATACATTTAGAACGTTTAATGTAGTGATTGCTGAGACATAAGTTTCAACCAGTAGCACAAAATGTTTCTGAAGAGAATAATCTATTGCACAATCAACTGAAGAAGACTTCCCTCAACACAGACCCTTCACCTCAGCAGTGTTTCATGATTAGAAGAGCAACAGAACAAGATGAAATTTACTCGGTTTACTGCGTTTCTTTTCTCTGTATGGATGAATGCTGCAGATGGTGAGGTTTGACCATTTCAATTCATAATAAATATTGTGGTTTGACCTCAGTAACTTTCACTCGACTGAATGCAGAAGTTGAGCTGATATTGTGTCTTTATGAGAGAGAACATGTGTGTTCATCTTTTACTGAGAAAGTCATGATTATTTACTGAATGTAATGATGTTCTTCTCTTAAATGTGTCTGCTTCTATTTTAGACACTTTATTTTCAATGAATAAAAAAATAAAAAAATAAAAAAAATAAAACGTAAGAATATAATTTTCAATTTTTTTCAGAAAATGAGTGATGGTTTCACTAGATAAGACCCTTATTTCTCATCTGGGATCGTGTTGAACAATTTGAAGCTGCAGTGAAACTAATTTTGACCTTCAACTGTTTGGTGCCCAGTGAAGTCTACTATATGGAGAATAATCCTGGAATGTTTTCATCAAAAACTTTAATTTCTTTTCGACTGAAGAAAGAAAGACATGAACATCTTGGATGACATGGGGGTGAGTAAATTATCAGGAAAAGTTTATTTAAAAGTGAACTAATCCTTTAAAGTGATAGCAACGTCTAGGTTACTAGTGTAACCCTTGTTCCCATTACTGACGTAATGGGGTCTCGCCAGGGAGCCCAATCACCTCCAAGGATACAAAACAAGCCAATGGGAATTGGCCTGTGAGATTTACATGCCGGGCCCCTCCCCCGGCATCCGGGTATAAATAGGGCTGGCATACTCACCTTCATTCATATTTTTGCTGAGGAGCCGAGATAGGTATCTGGCCGCTCAGCATGACTCAAAGCTATGGCAGGGGAACATAACGTCTCCGTTCCCTCCTTCTGGGAACGGGGGTTACACTAGTAACCTAGACGTTCCCATTCAGTCAGTCACATTCAACGTTATGTCGATACTGACGTAATGGGGTCCCATGGAAAGCGCCATAGCAACTGAACCACGTTACGAGTGTTAGGGAGGCAGATGCTGGCAGGCTGTAGCATGCCAATGCAAGTGCGGCCCATACTTGCAACCCTCCAGCGCCTAGAGTAAGCCCAGGAATGTCTTCCATACCAGTGGGATGGAGAGGACAGGACATTACCGTGGAGAGGTCGAAGCTGCTGTTCCTTACCCACGGGGAAGAGTGCTTCGGAACTCAATCCCCCGTTTTCCAGCAACGACAAAAAACGCCAGGAAAGCGTTCCCCGAGGAGGGGAAAGCTACGGAGACCACACCCTGCCCGAAGGGAGGTAATGTGTGGAAGACACATATGGACTGGTCTGAGAACAGTAGCGCATATGGAAGATCTCTGATGTAGGTCCTACCTTCCGGGAGGAATGACTAGCAATCAGAGACGGGGCAAAGCGAAGCCGCCCAGGGAAGACATGGGTTTACCGTCAGGGAAACCTTACCGTGGACAAACACATATGGGATTACCCGAGGGGAATCACATCATATGGGCATCTAGCCCAGTACAAGGGCAGACCAACTGGGCATACACATGAATACTGGACCTGGTGCTGGACGCCTCCGCCGCGTCTGGCTGCCGCAGGATGCAGGAGGAACTCCACAGGGTTCGCCTTCTGAGGAGCGGAACAAGTGCTCGCATTCCCTCTCCCGAGGTAAATGGCACAGCAAGCGAACACCCACGGCTATCTACGAGTAGAAGGCACACGGGTGGACACCGGTTCCACTCGGAGGTTAAAATACCTCGCAAATGTATTCGGTGTCGCCCAGCCTGCAGCTCTGCAAATGTCTGCAACAGAGGTGCCGTGCGCCAATGCCCAAGATGAAGTAACACCCCGAGTGGAGTGAGCTCGCAACCCGAGGGGGCACGGTTCGCCTAGGGACTGGTACGCCAAGGCGATGGCATCCACTATCCAGTGGGCCAACTTCTGTTTGGAGACAGCCTTTCCCCTCTGCTGACCTCTAAAACAGACAAAGAGCTGCTCAAAGCTTCTGAAGCTCTGCGTGCGGTCCACGTAAACGCGCAGAGCACGAACGGGACACAGCAGCGCAAGGGCTGGGTCTGCCTCCTCCAGGGGCAGTGCTTGCAGGTTCACCACCTGGTCCCTGAAGGGAGTGGTGGGAACCTTGGGCACATATCCAGGCCGGGGTCTCAAGATCCTGTGAGAGTAGTCCGGCCCGAATTCCAGGCACGAAACGCTGACCGAAAATGCTTGCAGGTCCCCAACCCTCTTGAAGGAGGCGAGCGCGGTCAGGAGCACTGTCTTGAGAGACAGATGTTTCAGCTCGGCTGACTCAAGGGGCTCGAAGGGAGCTCTCCGGAGGCCCGAGAGGGCAACAGAGAGGTCCCAGGAGGGAATGAGGCGAGGCCTCAGGGTGGAAGGGGACAGCCTCCATTCCAAACCCTCTTGAAGGAAGGAAAGCACAACACCGACAGGGCATTCCCGGGGGTCCTCCCGGTGGGAGGAACACCACTCAATGACCAGACTCCACTTCATGGCATAGGCGCGCCTCGTAGAGGGGGCTCTGGCCGAAGTGATGGTGTCGACTACCGCGGACGGTAGGCCACTCAAGTCTGCCGCGTCCCATCCAGGAACCACACGTGGAGGTTCCACAGATCGGGACGCAGGTGCCATATGGTGCCCTGCCCCTGAGTGAGCAAGGAGGCTCACTGGGGGAAACACATATTTGCGTAGGCCCCGGGGCCAGCTGTGTGCCAGTGCATCCGTGCTGAGGGTCCCCTCGGTAAGTGAATAAAACAACTGGCAATGGGCGGATTCCCGAGAAGTGGGACTGCTGTTTTCCGCGAGAATGAGTTCAGGCAGTTCAGCACCAACTGTGCACGCTCGTTGGTGAGACGTGCTGTCATGTTGACCGAATCCAGCTCCACACCGAGAAAAGAGATGCTCTGCACGGGGCAGAGCTTGCTCTTCTCCCAGTTGACCCGAAGCCCCAACTGGCTGAGGTGACTGAGCACCAGGTCCCTGTGTTTGCACAACTGCTCTCGGGACTGGGCCAGAATGAGCCAGTCATCGAGGTAGTTGAGAATGCGAACACCCACTTCCCTGAGCGGGGCAAGGGCCCCCTCTGCGACTTTGGTAAAGACGCACGTGAGAATGTGTTTCACTGTGAGCATCTTGAACGGGAGCTTGTGAAGGGCCCGATTCAAGACACACAGATCCAGGATTGGTCGTAACCCCCACCTTTCTTGGGTACTATGAAGTAAGGGCTGTAAAACCCAGACTCCATCTCGGCTTGAGGGACAGGCTCTATTGCGTCCTTTGCCAAAAGAACCGCAATCTCCGCCCGCAGGACAGAGGCGTTGGGACCTGTCACCGAGTTGAACAGAACGGCGCTGAACCTGGGGGGACGCTTTGTGAACTAAATTGCGTAGCCGAGTCTGATTGTCCGAATGAGCCAACGGGATGGGTTGGGAAGGCGTAGCCACGCCCCCAAGCTCCGTACGAGTGGAACCATCCGGACAACAGAAGTACCCACAGGGGTGCAGCATGGAGCACTATGGCCCAACTCGGGAGACAGTGCATCCCGAAGTCGAGGGTGTGAGTGGAGTCGCAAGGGCTGGGTCTGCCTCCTCCAGGGGCAGTGCTTGCAGGTTCACCACCTGATCGGCTCTGAAGCAAAAGTATGAATGAAGGTGAGTATGCCGGCCCTGTTTATACCCGGATGCCGGGGGAGGGGCCCGGCATGTAAATCTCACAGGCCAATTTCCATTGGCTTGTTTTGTATCCTTGGAGGTGATTGGGCTCCCTAGCGAGACCCCATTGCATCAGTATCGACGTAACGTCAAACGTGACTGACTGAATGGGAACCTATAAATACCTGCTGTTGTCTGTCATATAAATCAAACAACAAAACACAGCTTTAACAAAGATTAATCTATATTACATTTACACAGTGAACAGTTTAATTTTATATTTAATTATTAAATTTCTGTACATGAAAATTAATACTACAGTTAGACCTTATACTTTATTTGTAACTTTATGTTGTATTTATCTATGCTTGTAATTGGTGTAGTATTTGTTCTTTTTACAGTCTGTTCACTTTCCTTTAATAATGTATTAGTTAGGCTTGTAGTTTCTGCTGTGGTATCAGAGTAGTTAATGTGGGCTAGGTAATAAATGCAAAGTTAAGTTACCCCCACCCCCCAATTATTTGTTTTTTTACTCCTAAAAATCCGAAAAATGATCCGATCCGTGACTTCAGAACCGTGATGTGATCCGAACCGTGAGTATTGTGATCCGTTGAACCACTACTCTGCACATCTGTGGTTGGGACTTGCTTTGTAAGCATTGTAATATCGGTGATATTGGCTTTCCTGTCCTCTTTTTTTCCATGGTGGCTGTCCCCATTTTGGAGCCTGCATCTGATTTGTGATTCACTCTTAGAAGAGGTCGAACCTTTGGAGTTCAATAAAGAACTTTATAGTGCAAATATGAACTTCAAACTATCAAAAAGGTTCAAAGTTGAACTTACTAACTGGTTATTTGGAAGTTCTTTTTAGAACCTTTGTTGTGGTAACAGGGTTCATATTAGAACCTGTGTGTAGTTAAGGTTCGTTTATGAACAAATTCTAATATGATTGGATTCTATGGAGTGTACAGTCGATAGAGTGTTTCATCTGTACCCCCTGACCTCCCCGCACATTTCTATAAATTGCATCATAACATTGAAAGACACCATGTTTTTTGTCCATTTTTAAAGCATAAACTAAGAAGACCAAGTATAAAATAATTCAGTTTTACATTCATAAATGGACAAGAAGCTGTTCAATGTTAAATGGAGAGGTGACGTGAAATTCTTAGCCCTATAGCCCTATAGCCTGTGTACAAAAGGAGATAGCCTAATTAGTCATTTTTGGCGAACAGGTGAAATATCTGAGAGAGCAAGACAAAAGAGACTGCAGTATGCATTCGAGGGATATATCCACGACATAATATGCAACAGATTAGAAAATAATTTGATCAAAATTGAAGCTAAAGCTTGCAGCACAAGCAGCAGCCGCCTCATATGCTGACCATTCAAATGGGAAACACACAATTTATTGAGGAAAAGCTTTGTTCATCCACAGCAGGTTAAGTGAAATTTGTGAAAATAACGTAATAATTATAGATCAAACAGCTTATCCATAAGTCTTGTGGAATAAACACAAGACGTTAGCCTGACTGCTTTGCAATGATAACATTCTCCCGCTTATAATTTTAGCAGGCCAGGCTAACGTTACTCCATCATGCCTTTAATCATTTTATTTCACATTCAAATATATGCATTATGAACCGTCATTATTTCCAAGCAATGATGTGCTGAGTTAGCTAGCTAGCCAACCGACCCAACAGATTGTCCTACCCGGGCTTATTGCATATGCATACATCAATATTACATCATTTTTGTCATGATAAATAACACAAAATTACTGTATATGCATTATTATGGGGTAGGTTCAGGGTTGAGGAAGGTGGAGATGTTAATAAAGCCATAGACCACGTTAGTATCACACTGGAAGCACAATCTGATAGGTAACGTTTGCATTTTTCGGATTTTGTCAGATTTTGCTAACGTTACCTACTGTTTCAATGGGAGGCAGCAAAATCTGACAGGGTAGCACAAATTTTCAGAACACCAGCATTTCTCCACTTGGGTTTTAGGTGTCGGGAAGGGAAAAAAAAATTCCACCACCCCGTCCAAACTTTTAGGATACTGGGTATCAGATTTACACAATCCATAAACAACGCTTCGGCATGTTCCCTGACAGACCTCCCACGCCTAGTAACGGTTGCTAAACCACGATTGGCCTGTGGCGGTTTTCGGGCGTGGCTTAGCGAAGGGTCAGTTGTATTGTGTAAGGTTTCATCAGGAAGATTATTTTTTCTTTATTCAGTTTATTATTATCATTACTATCCTACTACTACTACTATTGCTTTTACTACAACTGTTGTTAATCAATTATGTGCTGAGATTGCTTGTGCCTAAACGTTTTTACAAAATAAGAATACTGACAAATAACAAGCAATTCAAAAGTACATTATTAATATTTTTTAGTTTTTAAGCATGAAAGCCAATTCTTCCAAAGGCTTTAACTGTTTTCTGGACTTTGGTACGCAACGCAATGCACTGCATCTCCACAAGTCTCTCTCGCGCAATGATGTCAGTGGTCACGTGGAAAAAAACATTACAAATTTTGAAGCGGCAGCAGCGGGACCGAGTGGGACTGAGCGGAATGACACAAAAATCTGAGGTAAGACAACATAACGTCTTATTATTAAAAGTTAAAACTATTAACTTTTTGAAAAGCTATGAAACATCTATTTAATGTCATAACTTTAAGGTGTGTGATAATGAATACATGATGACGGGACTAAGCAGACACGTCGTGTTAATGCGGCCACAATATTGTCAATTTAACGGCCTGGGGAAATAATTCCGGGTGTAACGTTACCACTTAATACAGCTTTTCCACATGTACTATTTCAAGATATTTTCCAGTTTTTTATCCTTACTGTGTGTGCACGTGTGTTTGCTCGCACGCCCGAGAGAGAGAGAGAGAGTTTAGTAAAAATGAAAAGTTTATTTTTATTCATATTTTATAACAGACATTTTCACAATAAAGCAGATATGACATTCTCCTATTGAATCTTGTTGTTTTAACAGACAATGAAATTGATGCGGACACTTGAATGAACCTAACTGAAAACTATGATACCAAAAATATTCCCTAAATTGAAGGATTAAGTTAAATTCATAAGATTAGAAGAAAACCTAAAGACTGAGATGCCTACCAAGACCACACACACCATTCATGTGTAAGATTATTACATCTACTCTTAAAGTTTTAAAAAAGTTTGTGGACACCTCTATTTTCTCACATGTATGTATTTAGTTGACACTGTTATCCAAAACAACTTACGACTTTAAAATTATATTGCATTCCCGTTTTGGAATGGGATGCCCATCAACTTGTATAGGTGTGATGGTTAGGTTTCCACATACTTTTAGCTAAACTATATTGCTATCATTACAAATTACTGAGCTGTTATTACCATTATAACATGAACCTCTCTGCAGTTTGACATGATTTGGTATTTCACATGGATCAATCTCAACACAACGTATTGCTCAAACAGGGTGACCAGAAATGTATCAGCTACCCCACTAGCAATACAAAAAAACTTGAGGAGAGTGGAGTTTTTTTTTTTTTTTCTTTTATAAAATGTATTTATTACTTTTTTATCACAAAGCAAATGGAGTTAAAAAATAGTCTGTTTGATCAGATGTGCACATATGTTAATTCCCACAGTGAAGTACAGGTAAGTGCATAATTTTAAAGAAAGATGGAGGGTAAAATTGCCTTTCTTTAATTTCAGGTAAAACAAGCAAACAATACAACAAGGTTAGTTTAGCCCTGGTTACCAAAAACCAGTCTTAAGTGACAAGACTGGAAGAGTGTATGTAAGAACGTGTCAAAGAGCCCTGCAGTTTCATAAAACCTTTGATAGTATTTTAAATAATATTATTTTTAAAGGAGTCATGGTGTCACGGACAGAAGGAGACAGCAGAGGTAATACAGTTCACAAAGGTTTATTATTGCAGGTGGCAGAGATTGGGAGAATAAACAGGTTAGTAGATTGAATGATGACAGGTTGAATGAACTTAGCTGGATGATAACAGTCTCTTTGTATTTGTAGATGATGTTGAGCGGATTGGTCTGGACTGAAGACAAAGGATGATGAAGGTGAGGAATCTCAATTATGAGATCAACAGGTAAGGAGCCAGGTAAGTGACACATGGCATGAGATGCTTAAAAACTAATTCAAGAAAGATCACATTTGACTGGTATTGAAAGTCTAAATGGAATTCGTAGCAGGTTTAGCAAAGTAAGGAAATGGGTTATTTTACCAAGGGTCCAAGGACTTGTGACACTAAAAATATGGCAAGTATTGTAGATGTAAGTATGCCAAATGAAATAACACCTTTTCACTTACATAGCTAATATATATAAACTGAAGGGCTCTTTGACATGTTCTTACATACACTCTTCCAGTCTTGTCTCTTAAGAACTGTGCCTGGTTGCATAAAGCACCTTAAAGGGTTAGTTCACCCAAAAATTAAAATAATGTCATTTATTACTTACCCTAATGCCGTTCTACACCTGTAAGACCTTCATTAATCTTTGAAATGCAAATTAAGATATTTTTGTTGAAATCCGATGGCTCAGTGAGGCCTTCATAGCCAGCAATGACATTTCCTCTCTCAAGATCCATTAATGTACTAAAAACATATTTAAATCAGTTCATGTGAGTACAGTGGTTCAATATTAATATTATAATGCAAAAAAATTTTTTGGTGTGCCAAAAAAAAAACCTAAATAACAACTTATTTAGTGATGGCAGAATTCAAAACACTTAGCCTGTGTAGTATTTTTGGCACAGAAATACAGTACTTAGTCATTTGTCCAACTCGTGTTTTGAAACTTTGGCCATGTTTAGCATGAGAATCCAACTCTTTAACAGTGTAAATAACTCAGAATATAGCATTATACCCCCCTTTAAGCTTCAGTGCCCGGTTGCATAAAGCACCTTAAGTTTTTCCCTTAAGTATGACACTTAAGGGGTGATTTCTCCTTACCTAAGGGAATAATTTAAGGGTGTTGCATATAATCCCTTAAACGGTTCCCTTAGGTAAGGGAAAACGCTAAGTGTTTAACGACAGCGACCTATGTTTTGCCGTTATAAAATTCTATTGTTGCCATGGACACGCTACTGTATACTTTAACATTAGCAGCCATTACAGAAAACAATGAATACAACCGAAAAAGAAATGGATAAGGAAAACAAAAAGAGAAAGCCAAATTGGACAGAGGAGGAGAAGTGTTTACTTCTCGACGAATATGGGAAAAGGAAAGCGATTTTAAAAAGCAAACTTAAGTGTTTTTTTTTTTGTTTTTTTTTGCCGTATAACAACTGTTACAAAACTGATAAACAGGTGGAGGACCACCGCCCCCTGAATTGTCAGACTCTACTAAAATGGTCCAAGACATCATTGGGGCGGACTCACCTGTCCTGGCTGGCATCACAGGAGGTTTAGAGAGTGAAGCTGAACCAGAGGAACAGCATAACACGGAGAGAGAGCATTATTGTCTCATATCAGCATACAATCTAATCAAACTTATCACTGCTGTGAGAATGAACAATTTTAAAGGTTATGACAGGCATAATATATATTACAACAAAACAATATGATAATTGGTATTTGTTTCACGCGTTAGACTTTCCCAGCAATCCCAAACGCAGCTCCAACACCGACAAAGCGCCAGTACGCCAAACCAGGCAGCAGCCAAGTAAGATTTTATTGGTTTTTGTTAATAATAATTAGTAATAGACTAATATAAAACCTAATTCGGCTTTAAATAGCCTGCATATTATTTTAAACTATTATTTTCCAAAACACAAACACTTGTGAATTGCAGAAAAACGCTTGCTACCAGAGAAGAAGTGCTTGGAACTGCAGAAGGAAGTCCTGCAACTACAGAAAAACAAATTGCAGCTGGAGATTGAAAAAATAAAAAAGGAGAAGGAAAATCAAGATCTGTACAACTTTATTCTCAACAATAAGCTTCTACAGCTACAGAGCGAAGGAAAAGTAACAATCACGTCAGTTGACGAATAAATACATTTTATGTTGTATATCTGTTGTATTTTATTTATGAAATTATAAATTACAAATAATAATAACAATAGACCTAGCTATTACATTCACATAAAATATTGCTAGCAATAGGCTACTAATAAATAAGACTACACTACTATACTAATAGACTAGACTACTATACTAATAGCCTAAAATAATATATATTATTACTAATATTTGTACTAAGGCCCCTTTTTTTTTGCTACAACTTAGCCTACTAATTAAAGAACGCATTCACAATGGCATCTCTGACAGCAAATCCAGCCTGCTGGAAATCTTGTTGCAGATGATTTGCTTCATGAACCTCTTCTGCTTCTTGTCCCTCTTCTTCGAGTTCATCCTCCTCTTCGAAGGCAGAATACATCTTTGACATGTTGAAAAGAACCACACAGGCCACAATAATTTTGCAAGCTCTTGACGGCTCAATGCGCAGCTCGCTATGGAGACAGTGAAATCTGCGCTTAAGCTGTCCGATCGTCCTTTCAACTATAGACCTTGTGTGTGTCAAAGCGTTGTTGTATCTTTCCTACAGGTGTAAAACAATGCATCATTAGTATCAGCAAGTCACACTGTAATAAAATATAATAAAAAAAACAAAAATAAAATACAATGCAACACGTTAATGTTAATTAAGCAATAATAAACTTTTTTTATGTTATACAGGATTCAAATCATTTTTTCCAAGTCAGTTTAATGTCATTTAAGTTGAATGACTTGGGCTATACATCGATCTAAGTTGACTGTTAAGATTATTACATGCCTGTGCAGCGTTACGGGGATTCATGAAGGGCGTCATGAGCCATGGTCGGCAGGGGTAACCACTGTCCCCGAGCAGGAGGCCACTGTGGATTCCAGCCTCAAAGTCTCTCCCGATCTTGCTCTCTGCCAAAATCCTGGAGTCATGTGTACTCCCTGGCCACGATGCAACGACATTTCTAATTATGCACAGATGGTCACACACTAACTGGACATTAATTGAATGATAGTTTTTTCTGTTCACATATTGATCTTCGTGTGTGCGGGGCGCCTGAATTCTGATATGTGTGCCGTCTATTACACCACTTATTCGAGGAAACCCCGCTTTCCGAAAAAAAGAGGTCTGAATGGCACCCTGTTCTTGACGAGATGGAAATGTTACGGTCTGACTTAAAAGACGGCAAAGGGCCCCTGCAACCCGGTGTATAATCCTACTGACAGACGATTTATGAATGTGGAAAACATCTCCCACTACAGACTGGAAACTCCCAGTTGCAAAAAAGCGAAGAGCTATAAGCAGCTGTAACACGGATGGTAGCGAGTGGTTGCGCTGAGTGACACGGTCAAGGTCGTCTTCCAGCTTGTTTGCGATCTCATAGATTGCGCGACGATCAAATCTATATTCTCGTAACAGTTTTTCGTCGTTAAGATGGTCCAGCGGGTTCTCTCTATCACTAAAAATTGGCCTCGGCACATCAATATCTTCAACAGGATCCATAAACTCCATGTCATGGAAACTCTTAAGGTAAAGTTTGCCCAACCTTAGAGTATACTTAAAATGACAATTAAGGCTTTATGCAACACTTAACGGTTTTTAAGGGATTACTTAAGTGAAAAATAGACACATAAGGGAAATTCTAAGGGTTTATGACGTTTCACTTAAAGAAACCCTTAAGTGACGGTTAAGGGTTATTTTTTGCAACACCATTAAGTTTAAGGGAAACTTAAGGGCGAACTTAAGGGAAAATTACACTTAAGGTGCTTTATGCAACCGGGCACAGAGCATTATGAATCAGCATGTCGAATCATGATTCGGATTGCGCGTCAAACCACTAAACTGCTGAAATCATGTGACTTTGGCGCTCCGAACCGCTGATTCAACACACTCATCATCACTATTTAAGTCCTTATTTAGTTTTTCTGGCACACCAAAAATATTCTCGTTTTTGATGAAAACATTCCAGGATTTTTCTCGAAGGAGATCATTTGTTTATATAAAAGCATATACATTTTAAAAACAAATTAGAAAATGACTGATCGTTTAGCTAGATAAGACCCTTATTCCTCGTCTGGTATCATTTAAAGCTCTTTGAAGCTGACCTGAAACTGTAATTTTGACCTTCAACCATTTGGGGACCAGTGAAGTCCACTATAAGGAGAAAAATCCTGGAAAGTTTTCATCAAAAACCTTAATTTCTTTTCAACTGAAGAAAGAAATACATGAACATCTTGAATGACATGGAGGAGAGTAAATTATCAGGAAATTTGAATTGGAAAGTGAACTAATCCTGTAAGGTGTGATTTCTCCTTAACTAAGGGAATGACTTAAGGGTGTTGTATAATACCTGTTTTCTTAGGTAAAAGAAACCGTCAAGTGTTTCATGACAGCAATCCAGGTTTTGCCATTATAAAATACTGCTGTTGCCATGGACACGTTATTTGTTAATACCAAAATTGTGATTTCTGCCGTCATTCACTCACACTCATGTCATTGCAAACCCATAAGACATTCATTCATCTTTGGATAACAAATAAAGATATTTTTAATATTATCTCATCATTTATGTCCATTCATTGAAAGACATCCATATGAATAAGGCTGTTTTGGAAGCTCGAATGTGCGCACAAGCACAAAAACCAGTGAGATTTGTTCTTGCACGTGATGCACATGTTTCCACATCCGTTGACCATAAGAGATATAAATACATGTGTAATTCCATCAATGTTTATGTGAATAAACGCCTAAATTACAATTTGTTCATCATATAAAGCAGTCGATGGTGTCTCGTTAGAAGACTTGGATTGAACCTGCTCACTCCTTGTAACACTTAAGGTGAAGTTTTCCAAACCTTATGTTATACTTAGGGAAATGACAGTTAAGGGGCTTTATGCAACACATTGTTTTTAAAAAGATTACTTAAGGGAAATTCTTATGGTTTATGATGTTTCACCTAAAGAAACCCTTAAGTAACACAAAACTCAAATTGATAGTTTACTCAAAGTTGAGATTTCTGCCGTCATTCACTCGCCCTCATGTCATTCCAAACCCATAAGACTTTCATTCATCTTTGGATAACAAATAAACACTTAAAGGTACAATTTGTGATATTTTTTTCCGCTAGAGGTCGCTAGAAGCCTATTCAAAACAAAGGCGTAGTTTGATGACGCCAAGTTTTAGAGCGGAAACTTGGGACATGTGGTCTCTAACTCAACGGACGGTGCAAAAGAATAGGGATTGGAGTCTGGAAGAACTCATGTTCGTGGATGCGATTATTAACGTGACTGTAGTATGAAGCAGAGCAGGACCGAGGGTTGCGGGAGCTGAACGAGGAGCTAAAGCGATTGATCAACACACGCCTCACGAGCAGCGGGACTTTTATTATGACATAGTCGCCGGCGCCGCTTCTGCTTTTCCGGTCATGAGTTTACGGGAGCTGTCCTTGTCGACAGAACCAGCGGCAGATGGTAAACAGTAATTATGTTCCATAAATAAGTAACACAATCCACCATAAAACGTGCAAGAAGTAAATAAGGAACTGCTTGAAGCAAGCTGGTGGTTTGCTGGACGCTAGACTCTACTTCCGCATTTGTCCACGGCACTGTTGTCATGTGGTTTCTATGTCAGTAAAGGCGGTAACAAAGGTAACTGACGTCATTGACAGGCGACTGCACTGCCCCGTGGCACGGTTTAGAATGGGAATTTTCTCATGATTTACAAGTAGTTGAAAACATTACAGATATTGTTAGTAATCAGCTGGACAAAATATATAACACTAGCCTAGTGGTTTTTTGATATTTTACTGCAACAATTTTACATATTGTACCTTTAAGGTGAAGTTTTCCTAACCTTATGTTATACTAAGGGAAATGACGGTTAAGGGGCTTTATGCAACACTTACGTTTTTTTTAAGGGATTACTTAAGTGAAAAATACATACTTAAGGGAAATTCTTAGGGTTTATGACGTTTCACCTAAAGAAACCCTTAAGTAATACTTAACGGTTATTTTCTGCAACACCCTTAAGTTTAAGGGAAACATAAGGGCGATCTTAAGGGAAAATTACACTTAAGGTGATTTATGCAACTGGGCACTGGAAATATAGAGAACTGTTTTTACTCCAGCATTCTCTAAAATTACGCACTTGCTTAATAATATATTTCTTTTGTTTTTTTAGATGGACAATCTGTCTTACCAAGATGTGTATCAAAAGAGGTCAAGGGCAGTTGGGGTTAGTGTCCCAGACAGAATCAACTTAAGTTTTTTAAGAATAGCAGACATGTTTTTGTGGGTAGATTTATTCAGGAGATAATGGAAATTATGTATCATTTAATACGTTTATATTGAATACATACATATTATATTGAATATAACATTATTATCTTCTTGTTTAGGAACCACGTACACCCAACCCTGTGCTGTATAAACTGTAAATGGATGTGCCTTGGATACAGTCTGTTTTAGAAATAATGATGCAAGGGGAGAAGGTCTGTTAATTAGACGATATGATCAGGTCATATGACCATGCTATTCTAATGACAATGTACTTCATCTTCAACCTTGAATATGCTTCAAAGCCGAGAAACACTCTAACATTCTTTGAAAAATAAAAATGTCCTGTTTAATGTCCTGTTTAAACATTATCTTAAAAATTATATATAAATTAAAAATTAAATGATTAAAAATAATATAAAAATGATAGCTATTCAGCTACATTCTGTTAAAGTTTGACGGAAATGTATAGATTAATGAATGAAATTATTGAAATGAACCTTTAAGGTTCCCCTACAGTTGCAATCGCCAGGAACCTTAAAAGGTTCATTTTTGAACATTTTCTTCTAAGAGTGGATACACGTTTAACTGATCTTATCGCACACAAACATATAAAGCGCTGCATTGCCATTGCAAACATCTCCGCCTGACTGAAACGCGCTCCATAATGACTCTGGTGACCATCACTCTCATACAAATGAGGTCTTACTGACTTTTTTGCATTGTTGTGAATTCAGCCGATTTTTCTGATGCTTTTTAATGGCCATTATTTATATAAACAGAGCTATTTTATGTGGGTCTATGACTATAAGAAAGATGCTGTGTGTCATGTCAGATGGGCCGCTGAACTATGCCTGCTGTGTGAAATACACTCGAACCCCTCTGCCCTTCAAGCTGATCAAGGGCTTCATCGAGCAGAGCTCCCGCGAGGTGTGCCGCATAGATGCCATCATGTGAGTCGCTGTGACCTGACCGCAGGAATGAGTCTACCAAAATAGACACATTTAACTATACATTTAAATATGAGGGCAGACAGCCGATACAAAACCCCTACAGTATTAACTAAGGGCATAAAGTCTAATGCATAGAAAAATCAGTGATTTAATTAAAAAAATAATAATAATAAAAAATACATATTCATAATAATTGTAAGTAAGTTTAATTTTTTTTTTATAAAATTATAACTTAAAATAAGAAACATTCCTAAAGTTTGTTCAAAAGTTTGGGGGTGGTAAGAATTATTATTATTATTTTCTTTTTTTTTTTCTTTTTTTTTTTTTGATGCTCACAAAGGCTGCAATTATTTGGTCGAAAAAAAAAACCCCACTAATATTGTTATATTTTACAGTTTAAAATAAATAATTTTCTGTGATGAAAGCTGAATTTTCAGCATCATTACTCCAGTCTTCAGTGTCACATGATCCTTCAGAAATCATTCTAATATGATGATTTGCTGCTCAAGAAACATTTATGATTATTATCAATGTTGAAAATATTTTTTAATATTTTTGGGGAAACTGGGATACATTTTTTTCTCTCAAAATTCTTTGATGAAAATTAAAAATGAAGATTTTGTTTTTGAAAGTCTCTTATGCACACCACATCTGCATTTCTTTGAATATTATTACAATTTAAAATCCTGCTATTACTCCAGTCACATGATCCTTCAGAAACCATTATAATAAGCACATTTGGTGCTCATTAATTTTTTTCCTTATTATTAGGAATTTTAAAAACAGTTGTGCTGCTTAACATATTTGTGAAAATCATGATATATACTTTACTTTGATAAATTATTTGAGCTATAAATGTTTTATAATATTGTAAATGTCTTTACTGTCAAGTTGATCAATTTAATGCATTTTTGCTGAATAAAAGTATTAAGTTCTTTTAAAAAATACAGACCTTCCCACTATATTTACACAGATGAAAATACAACTGACAACTGTGATGTCAAATAATAAATAATCACAATAACTGTAAAATATATATTTTTTTTAACATAAAAACTTAAGTTCAGGTGCTGCCTTACATTTTTAATAAATACTGTGCAGGTCTATTCAACTTAAATTATATTAAACTGACTTTTTAGTTGAATCTCATATAACTGTGTAAATTATTTTGATGAGTTGAAGTAATGTAAAAATATACGATGCCATGACCTACTGATCATATCATGTTTTACAGTACCTTCAGAAGAGAATAAAATAGTTTTACCATCATTGTTTTGTCTCTAAAATTAATTTTCATAACTTTTCTCTTCAAGTTTCTTCACCAAGAACAACAAGAAGGTTTGTGCGAGCGTTAACGATGAGTGGGTGAGAGCAGCGCTTGCTCTTCTGAGGTAAGAAGGATAAAGTGTGTGACATTTAAAACAAGTCTCCTCATATTTGTGGCAAATGTATCGTTGCAACCATAGGCGACGTTTGACTCTCGAGATAGGGGGGGTAAGAATTTTTTTTATTTTTTTTGTAAGTAAAAAACGTTTTTTTTTTACTTGAAGCAAGTTGAGCAAACACGTTTAAATTTGCTTGTTGTTTATTTACTCATTTAATAATTCACTTAATTTTATTATCACAGAAAATTTATGTGGAAGATATGTGAATTAGTGTCCATCATTTTGTGAGCAACTGGTGATAAAGTAAAATGCCACATCGCAATTATTGAAAATATGTCCATTTTAAACCATGAAGGCGAGCCAGTTGATATCACACAAACAATTTGCAAACTTTGCGTGAGAGTTATGTGGGTGAAGAAGTCTCAAACTCCAGTTAATTAGACATATTCACTACAGAAACTGAAAGTAAAAATGGACTGAGCTTTTGGCCTCTGACGCTGCAGTAACGGCGCATATTCTTTAGAGATGATATGAAATGAATCTAATTTGTTTTCTTAATATTTCATAGTGAGAAAAAATTATGTTTCGTGAGTCGAGAAGTATTTTGTGTTAAACAAGTTGTTCTTTAAATTAGGAGTAAGATAATGAAAATAACCACAATCTGCTCTGATCCATCCTCATCATGGGCTGTCAAATCAGTGAAGTATCTGGATGCAAAGAAGAAACGTCAGTCAGCATCAGCTCATCAATCTGTGACAGCGGCTCCTAACACAATGTCGACCATAAATACAAAATCTGCTCAGAGGTAATATGATGTACTACGGAGCCCGGCACGTCAGGAGAAAAAAAAAAAAATTGTGCCGATGGTTTTGCAATGCGTTCCCTCAGTTTATAAACCGTGCACACGAATTCTTAAACTGTTACCCCGGTTTAAAAAATCATGCCCGCGGATTAATAAACCGCACCCAGGAATTTCCCATCCGTACGCTCAGATTTTGCAAACCGTTCCCACAAATTCATAATCTGTGCGCACACATTCACAATCTGTTCCCACGGTTTTGTAAAAACTGTACTCACGGATTCATTTTAGAAGAAGAGCAGCAAACTCCCCCAGGTGAAAAAATACTATAGTAAATAGTATTGTGTTTTTTAACCAAATTGTAGTAGGCTACTGTATATATTATAATATTTACACTTCATTAATGGATGCTACCGCATACTGTAGTATTAGGCTAGTGAACTGAAACTGTAATAAATACTGTAGTATACTTTAGTTTTTACTACAGTAAATTGTAGTGTATATGGTAGTATAATAAAATTGTAGAAAACTAAGTGTAACGTGTGTAAAAGTGTTAAATTAATGCATAAATGGGGACAGCGCCATCTGTCTGCTACGTGATGGCATATAGCACGTGAAATAGGGACCACCCACAGCAGCAGGGATGGACTGGGACCAAAAATCGGCCCTGGCATTTTGGCCCAGACCGGCCCACTACCACAAAAGATCACAAATACCACCCGTCCTTCAGCATAATATATATATATATATATATATATATATATATATATATATATATATATATATATATAAAACTGTGTGTGTGTGTGTGTGTAGATGGAATAAATTCACTCTGAGAACAGGTGGATGGTCAGTCAGGGTTGCTTTACTGTATCTGTGACATGAGAAAACTGGGAAAACAGCACCAAAAGGCTTATCAGCAAACAGCATATAGCACATCGATGTTGCATACAACGTCAGCAGGACGAGCTATGAGATTCTGATTATATACATTTTAACTCACAGTGATCGTGAACATATAGTGGAAAAATTCTTAATAAAGCACACATCCATTAAAATAAAATATAAAACACTAATACAGATGATTCACATTAATACAGGGAAAATATAAACTCAAGTAACCATCATTTTACATATTTTATATAAATGAAATGGAGAGAGAATAACGCAGCCCTTAGATGGCGCAGTTACACAGCAGAGAGCACGTGCGAGACGATACAGCACATGTGCTAAAAGCTAACACTCAGCTGGGACTAGTATTTTAACACAGAACATGACAAAACTTGATTAAAACACATACCTGGGAAACAGCACCAAAAGGCTTATCAGCAAACCGCATATAGCACATCGGTGTCGCATACAACGTCTTAAATGAAATAAACAGAAGTTTGGAGATTACAATCAGGCCAGTTAACACACTCTTCATCATATAGTCACAAATAATACATATTTGACTCGATTACACAACCAGAGTTGACAGACAAAACAAGCAAACTTTTGTGAGGTTTAGAATTCAAACTTTTGCCTGAAAATGATCCAAATGTAATTATTAAGACAGAGCAAACATTTATGCGACTTACCTGTGCACTAACGCGAGTGACGTCACAGCCAATGGAGAGTTTCCCAATTTATGCTGAATTTAACATACATTATTTTTAAACACCGTTATATATATATATATATATATATATATATATATATATATATATATATATATATATATATATTTATTTATTTATTTTTAGTTGTTTACAACCAAGTCACCAAAATACGATGAATACACACTGAGCATAACCTTATTACAGTTTACATATTCTTATCACAATTTTAATTGTTGTTGGTGTGGGTTACTTATATCCAACAAGCTATGGTAAACAAGCTAGGTAACATTATAATCGCTAAAATAGCGGACTAATCGGAAATAGCGGAAAAAATCATCAGTTATCATCTTTTGTTGTTGTTGTTGTTGTTATGACTAATTACTCAGCACCCTCAGCGTTAAAGAGAAAATAATCACGTCGTCCGATGTTTTTGAATAAAATAGCCTTGACAGCCGACTTACTGGAACTCATCTGTCTGTAGAACTGTTCTCTCCCGCCGGCGCCGCCGGACTTCTACAGAATCCACGCACAAGCGAGTGTGACGTGCGCGGTGGACCAAACCACTGTGAGGCAAGGGAGTGGTGACTCAAAATGTTTCTAAACTTAAAACGCCTGTTTGCATTTGTATTGCTTCACTAACATAATTATTTTAAGTTTATGTAATTTATGCACAATACTTAGCGTGGTTATTAATTATATTTTTTGAGGGGACAGCACTTAGATTGGGGGGGGGGGGGGGGGGGGGTCCTGTCACCCCCACGATTTACACCCCTGCTGCAACTACCGAAAACATTTGTGTCAATTTGACACATTTGTCAGCGTTTTTTTTTTCAGCTTCTCTGCACCTCCTTTGTGTTTCTTCTCCATGATCACACTGAAACTGCGTGCAGCAGAAATCCTATAGATGGTGCTGTTCAAAGATATGATTGGGCCAGTCCAGTGTTAATCAAGAAAACAACCAATGGGCCGCTGAGCTACATGTTTCATAAGGCCGCGTCTGTCAGAAGGAAAAAAAAAAAACTAGCCTATGTGATATTTTTGACTAAAGTGTTTTGGGCCAGCAGCCCAGTGTCAATTGAAAAAAGCATTGGGCCGCCGATCTAGGCCTAACGTTACTACTTTCATGGGCCGAGAGAATTTTGTTTTTTTTTTGCGCTCGGCGACCGATCGGCCCCAAAAAGCACGTCGGCCCACCAGGAAAGTGCCCGGTATGCCAGATGGCCAGTCCGCCCGTGCACAGCAGAGATAATGAGACATGCTGTGGGTAAGTCGCACATTTTCAGCAGCTGGAGATTTATAAGTTAAAATGATTAAAAACATATAACTAACTGCTTTATTGCTGATTTATACTGCAATGAACTTCTTATACAACTGTTGATATGTGTTTGGCGTCGAATGTGTTGTTTTATGTTGAGTTATTTTTAGTTTGTAATACGAGGCCTACTCGTAATTAATTTGTGCATTGTGTAACCCTGGGTTTTTTTTTGTGTGTGGGGGGGGTGGGGGGGTGTGTGTGTGTGTGTGTGTGTGTGTGTGTGGGGGTGTGTGTGTGGGGTTGTGTGTGTGGGTGGGGGTGTGTGTGGGAGTCGATGTGTTGTGCTGCTGCAGGTAGGCGTTTAACCTTGTAAATGTTTTATATTGACTCATTAGACTGTCGGTTTTGAACCGTTATGCCTGCCAACTTTTTTAGATGCCTCCGGTTTGGTTGAGACTGTGCTGTGTTGAGTGATTTAATGATACGAGAACTGGTGAGTGTCATTGTTTGTATTATACAGTGTTAATGTTAGCACTTTTGTGTATGGCATATGAATCTGTTAGCCGGTGCTGGTGCTGGCTGTGGTTGTTATTGTATTGATATTATGTGCTTAATTATATCGATTTTATATGAACAATGCACTACTATTGACATTTATAGCTATCGCAATATTGATGTTACTGATTATAAAATTGTTTACTATTTAATATTGAGATGAAAGTTGAAACTATTTATATGTTAATTATAGAGTACTCTTGTAGATTGTTGAATTATGTTGCTATATGCAGGATAATTTTGAATCATGTACATGATAAAGATGGAATATGACAATATGATGACATTATGATATTGTATGATTATGTTATTTACGTAAAGTGTTATTTATTGCTTGGTCCTGTTTACAGGCCAGGTTTTTTGTATTGATGGCAAGCTACTAGGCCCTGAACCAAAGACTGAGAGTGCAAGCATCTGCCGGTGTGGTAGGAGGCACTGCAGCTGCTCCCCTCATACACCCTCGCACACCATTATACACACCCGCACACCATTATACACACCTTCACACATCTTTATTACAAACTTTCATGCACATTCATATGACTTTATGGACTATTTTTTTCCCTCTGGATTGCTGAACTTTGCTCATTGTGTGTGGTATATATACAATTGCAGCACTTGAATCTTCGAATCATGTGAATTGTTCATTAATAATTTTGAATTCAATACTATCTATGTGTATATGTAAATATTGTAAATGTTGTCAACTTATTTCATTGTAATATATTTCACCATTGAGTACTGCAACCTTGTGTTTGTTTCATTGAACACACCATTTTCCTCCCTGAGTTGAGGTTAGTTCTTCTGATATTGGTCCCTTATTTTTCATCTACCATTTCAATATTTATATACGTTACAATTGTCTTTGTTTTATGTAGAAGTATTTTAATTCTCTGTGCCGTTTCCTTTATTTCTACCTGTTCCCCATTGTGCAGGTAAGATATGTTGTTTTAATGTTTAATGTATTAATTAATAGTTCAAATGGAATTATATAAGTTCACCGCTAGGTGGGGATGTTTACCCTTCAAATCCATCTTAATTGAATTGTTCAGTTTTTCATTTGTGATAAATTCATTGAAAAGTCTATTGAAGTTGTCAAATTGAAAATTGTTAACACTATACAATCACACTGCATAAAGATTTAATTGATCTAAAAAGATTAAAAAAGAAAGAACTGTTTTAAATAAACAAGCAGAGATAATGAGACATGCTGTGGTCTCTGTGCTGTTTCCTTTATTTCTACGTGTTCCCCATTGTGCAGGAAGAACACCCAGGCAAGACCGTCACATTGGTGCCGTGAAGTTGTGATGCCGCTGTGTTGCTTTGGGTCACGTCTTCAAGCAAGTTGTTAAAGATTACTGTGTTGCTGCATTCTGGAAAGATCCTTCATCGTTTCAACAGCTCATCAAATTAGGTTTGGATGCTTTGCCGTGTGCTATCTGCGATGATTCTGCTCACTCTGCCTTAACACATTGCCGTGAGCACAGACTGTGATTTCAGTGTCAGTCTCCAGGTGACTCCAGACGTTTCTGCCCTAGGAGAAGACGACAACCGTCTAAGCCCACACAGGAAAACTAACAGGTCTGTGCCTAAGGGAGGTTAGTACAGACCAGATTGATAACCCTCACATCTTTGACATACAAGATTATGAGTCCGTATATGAGCAGTACAAACCCAGTATCTCACATGATAAAACTGCTGTATTTCAAGGAATACAACGAGTCCCCAGAGCTGATTCATTATTTTACACAGCTGTATCTGTTGAAAATGGCCCATCTTTCACTGCATTACTCGACAGTGGTTCAATGGCCTGCACTCTCAGCGAGGCAGCTGAAGCAAGATTGTTGGAGAGCCTTTCTAAGTTGCCAAAATGTCCCGCCGATGATGTTGTGATCATTGGATGTGGTGGTCATCGAGTCACACCAACAGCAATGTATGTCTGTCTGTGTTTATGGATGTAAAATACCAGTGCTGATCGTTCCAGGCCAGAAAGATGAGATGATCTTGGGCAGTAACGCCATCTAAAGCCTGCTGACTCTCCTAAAGAATACAGATGACTATTAGAAATTGGTCTCACTACCAAGTGGTAATGAAGAAAGTGAGAGTTTGGAGTTCATTTCATTACTGTCCAATACACAGAGATGGAGAGGCGATCACATACCTGGAAAAGTAGGTACTATTAAGCTCAAGCACAGTGTGACAGTTCAACCGAAGAGTGAACATCTTGTATGGGGCAAGATTCCTGTCAGCACTGCAATGTCTGTGGGTAGTACAGTGTTTGTGGAGCCTACCCAATCCAAATGCAGCCCTAAGCAGATCATGGTAGGCCGAGTCATTACACCTTTATGGGGCGACGGTTGGATACCTGTTAAAGTTATAAATCCCACTAAGTGTGTTGACATTAAGAAGAAATGCAAAGATTGCAGATGTTTCTCCATGCGTTGCTGTGGAAGATCTTCCAGAAAGTGAGTACATTAAGTCTCAAGTTCAACACTTTCAACATGAGTATGGTCCCCAGGAATCTGAGGATGAGATGGTGCGAACCTTGAATGACTTGGGATTGAGAGACCTAGATCTGACGGCGTGTGAAGTGTTTTTCTCTTGGAAGACAAAATTACTCCATCTCATCAAGAAATAAGTCCATATTTTCAAGGAACAAGATGGATTGTGGGGAAGCCAAAGATTTTGTACATCAGATCCGTTTAGTGGATGACAAACCCTTTCGTCTCCCCTACCGTCGTGTGCCTCCAGGCCATTATGAGAAACTGAGAGTAGTATTGGATGAAATGGAAGAGAAGGGCATTATCAGAAAATCAAATAGTGAGTATGCTTCTCCTCTTGTCCTGGTGTGGAAAAAGAATGGTGATCTGAGGATCTGTACAGACTTTCAATGGTTGAACGCCAGAACAGTAAAAGTTGCCCATCCTCTACCACACCAGTCAGACGCCTTAGCTGCTCTTGGAGGGAATGCTTTCTTCTCGACTATGGACCTTACCTCAGGTTTCTATAATGTTCCTCTGCACGAAGACGATAGGAAATACAATGCTTTCTCATCTCCTTTTGGATTGCATGAATATAACAGGATGCCGCAGGGCCTCTGCAATAGCCCAACTACATTCATGCGTATGATGATGTCGATCTTTGGTGACAAGAATTTCACCAGTTTATTGTGCTACCATGATGATCTCATGGTCTTGGCTCCCAATGAGCAGATTGCACTTGAAAGGCTGGAGATGGTGTTCTCAAGACTCAAGGCCCACAATCTCAAGCTTTCCCCTAAAAAATGTTTTCTTGGTCATGTAATTTGTGAAGATGGTGTTAAAACTCTCACCTGCAGACTGGACGGACAAATGTCAGAAAGCTTTTGACACTTTGAAAGAGGATCTTCTCTCGAGTGTGATACTGGCTCACCCAAACTTCGAACGTGACTTCATACTAGCTGTAGATGCCTCATTTGATGGATTGGGTGCTGTCTTTTCCCAGATCCCAGAGGGTGGCACTTTGGCCAGGCCAGTTGCATTTGCTAGCAAGACGCTATCACGTTCTCAGATGAATTACCCAGCTCACAGGTTAGAATTTCTCGCACTTAAGTGGGCGATATGTGACAAGTTCCATTATTGGTTGAAGGGCCGTCATTTTATAGCTTGGACGGATAATAATCCCCTCACCTACATACTCACCAAGACTAGATGCTTGTGAGCAACGCTGGGTTGCTAAGCTAGCTTCCTTCAGCTTCGACCTGAAATATGTGCCCGGTTCTAAGAGCGTTGTCGCAGACGCGTTGAGCAGGGAACCTTTTGTCCAGTCCAGTGTAAGCCATCGACTCGTATCTGAACCTTACCAGTCTTTGCTCAGTCAGGTTGATGGAGTTGTAGATCAAGTTGTCCAAGATTCTTTCCGACTAAGCACTAACTGTCAAGTACTGAGTCCTGCTGACGATTCTTCTGGATCGACTGGAGTTGGCGGTCAATGTCAGACAAGAGCAGGTGCTTTGAGTTCGCAGGATGTTGCTGCTGTATTGGACGCGCATTGTTCTGGTGGTGTAGGACCGTTCATGGGTGTGGACTCCATTCCACACTTCCTTGATGTGGACCAGCCTGCCGCACTTAATGTGAGCACACTTTCAGCTGCACAAGAACAGCTGTGAGTAGAGCACTCTTTTATGTTCAGAGACATCGACGTCCTGACAAGCGTGAACGTGCTAGTGAGCCTCGTACTGTCCTAAAGCTTCTCAAGCATTGGAATAAACTTACCATCAGAGACGGCATGCTTTTCAAAGTCAAAAGATACAATCAAATGAACAAAAAGTTGCATCAATTCATTGTCCCAGATGCTCTGAAACAACAAGTGCTTCATGGTCTGCATTATGCAGCTGGTCATCAAGGGCGCTCCAGGACTCTTTCATTGGCCAGACAATGGTTCTTTTGGTTAGGGATGGAACATGACATAGCAAATTATGTAAGAAACTGCATGCAATGTATTGTAGGAAAGACTCCTGAATCGAAAGATTGTGCTCCTCTTGAGAACATGCGTACCTCTGAGCCAATGGAAATCATCTGTATCGATTTCTGGACAGCAGAGCGGGGTGACGAATGTGGATGTTCTGGTAGCGACAGACCATTTCACTAAGTTAGCCTACGCTTTTCCCTGCAAGAACCAGTCTGCAAAACAGGTTGCTCATCATCTATGGAATGGTCCCTTCTGTGTTTATGGATTCCCTCAGCGAGTGCATTCAGATCAAGGTCCAAGCTTTGAGAGCAAATTAATGAAGGAGTTGTTGAACATGTCAGGTGTCAAGAAGTTGCACACCACTCCTTATCACCCGATGGGAAACAGGATCACAGAATGTTTTAACAGGACTTTAGGGAACATAAGAGCCTTACCTCCCGAGTCCAAAGCCAAGTGGCCACAGTCTTTGCAGATGCTGACATTTTGTTATAACTGCACCGTTCATGAGACCACAGGCTTTGCGCCTTTCTATCTGATGTTCGGGAGAGTTCCACGTCTTTCAATCAATGTGATGTTTCAACATGTTCTCAAGGATGATAGTGTTATTAAATATTCAGATTTCGTATCCAGGCTCAAATGTGATCTCGGCGAAGCTGCGAAAATTGCACAGTTCTACTGAGCAAGCTCGGCATGCAAGGATCTACAAGCGTAAAGTGAAAGGATCACCTTTGACTGTTGGTGACAGTCCTTCTGGCGAACCGTGGTGAGCGTGGCAAATGGAAAATTGCAGACAAGTGGGAGTCCAGCCTTTACAAAGTGATGTCAGTGAGATCACCCATTAATGTCTATCGGATAAGAGACACTGAAACAGGCAGAGAAAAGACTGTGCACAGGAATCTCTTACTCCCTGTTAACTTTCTGTACAAAGATGGGGTCGATTTACCATCCAAGTCCCATTCAAGTGATTCAACTACAGACTTGCCTGATCATCCCGAGAGTGATAAGAGAACAGCTCACTGGGTTATGCAGTCTGATCAGCACAGCTGCCCTGATAATGATGGCGACTCAGTTGTTTTGTCTGAAATTCAGTGTTCTTTGGATGTGCACAATTCCAATTCAAGAGCAGACTCTGATATCCATAGTAGCTCTGTATGCACTGAACAGGGAAGTGTTGTCCCACATTTGTTGGATGAAGAACAACCTCCTGATGATGAGTTAGATCAGAGTTCCTATCAGAATTCCTTGACCCTGCCAGTTTTTTTCACTTTCACACGTAGTCAATAACCCTGTTACGGATACAGTTGACCCTGTAATTTACAATCAACCAAAACACATTCATACAGACACAATTAGTACTAGGGCTGGTAGGACCATTAAACCTCCACAAAGATTGATCTGTGAGATGCACAGTCAGTTTGTGCATGATTCATCACCTTCAGTGATTTCTCTTTTTGATGTGGTGAAAAGCCTTTTTCATGGGTAACTTATAAGTTGGCTCTAGACATTTTGAGTTTAAATAGTCTTTTAAGGAGTATTTTTTTATCCTTGAATTGTGTATGTAAAGAGAGGTGTTTAGGGTATCTCTTTAAGTCTGTTAAGTCTGGATTTTGGTACCGTCCATACTTGCTACGATACTTCCTATGGAAGAATTTTGTAATTGACATTTATGCTGAAATGTGTCAAGGACAGTCACACTGTCATCTATCAGTTTCTTTTTTTTCTCTCTCTCCCTTTTTCTAGTTCTTGTGTTAAGTTTTCTACTGTATAGGTGCTTCCCCAGTTTAGCATAATTTAAGGGGGGTGCATGCAACGTGTGTAAAAGTGTTAAATTAATGCATAAATGGGGACAGCGCCATCTGTCTGCTACGTGATGGCATATAGCACGTGAAATAGGGACCACCCACAGCAGAGATAATGAGACATGCTGTGGGTAAGTCGCACATTTTCAGCAGCTGGAGATTCTTGTGTTTGGCGTCGAATGTGTTGTTTTATGTTGAATTATTTTTAGTTTGTAATACGAGGCCTACTCGTAATTAATTTGTGCATTGTCTTTGTTTTATGTAGAAGTATTTTAATTCTCTGTGCCGTTTCCTTTATTTCTACGTGTTCCCCATTATACATTAAACATTAAAACAACATATCTTACAACATAAGATATGTTGTTTTAATGTTTAATGTATTAATTAATAGTTCAAATTGAATTATATAAGTTCGCCGCTAGGTGGGGATGTTTACCCTTCAAATCCATCTTAATTTAATTGAATTGTTCAGTTTTTCATTTGTGATAAATTCATTGAAAAGTCTATTGAAGTTGTCAAATTGAAAATTGTTAACACTATACGATCACACTACATAAAGATTTAATTGATCTAAAAAGATTAAAAAAGAAAGAACTGTTTTAAATAAACAAGCAGAGATAATGAGACATGCTGTGGAAGTATTTTAATTCTCCGTGCTGTTTCCTTTATTTCTACGTGTTCCCCATTGTGCAGGAAGACCACCCAGGCAAGACCGTCACATAAGTTCAATATTGGGTAAAGTAATTTTTTTTATATTAGCCTACTATAGTTGTTATTATCATAGCAACTACAGAATTACCACAATAAATTAATTAGAGTAGGCCTATTAGTATATACGTTACTATTTTGAAAAAAATATACTTTGGACATGGGCTCATTTGTTTGTTAGATAAGATCGTATACGGTTTTACAACAAACGCTGCTCAGATTGCATTATTTCTTGAACGATGACAGAGAGCAGATCATTCAGAAGAAATTAGATGCAAATTGGATAATATATAAATATTTCATGGTCAAAAAGTACTGTTTTTTTTGTTTTGCAATGGACATTCATATTTTACCCAAGTGCCACAGATTGGATTCATCTCTTTTTATTATAAAAGTTATGAAGTGCCATTTTGATTTCCCATGTTGTTATTTGCACACCCAACACTACTGGTGTTGGAGCATCTATATCTTAAAAAACACACACACAAAAGACTTTTGTAACGAAGCGGGACTCATGGTAAGATCCAAATGCAGCGTTTTATTAAATGTAAGCGTGGTCGTACAGGCAGGGTAAATCAGGAGCAAACAGGTACAGCAGAGGGTTAGGCAGAATCGTAGTCAGGGCACAGGCAGTAGATCGAGGCAGGCGGATATGATTCACAGAACAGTATACAAGGCAAGAGTCAGGACAGGCAGCAATGGGTCAATAAATGGGAACAGGCAAGATCAATCACAGGCAGACAGGATACAAGGAAACGCTCAGAATCGTCACAAGGAATCAAGACTTCGCAGTGAGGTGGTGTGTGTGTGAGTCCTTAATAGTCCAGGTAATGCGTATCAGCTGGGTGTTAATGATTAGTGATTAGTGTGGAGTGTGCATGGCTGTATGTGGCAACAGGTGATTGGTTGAGTGAGTGCATGTGATTGGCAGGGAGGATTGTGGGAAGTGTAGTCCAGAAACTGACAGGAGCCGACTGTGATCGTGACAACTTTATAACTTTCTGATGATAAAACTTATCTTCATTAATATTTATCTAAGATAGATAGATAGCTCCTTTGCTTGCTAACATGGTCATGTCGAGCTAGGTGGGCGTGGTTTCAGCAACAAGTCACATCAGCTCAAACCACCTCCCGCCTCTTTGCCCATTTTCAGTTAACCGGGAGTGACGTGCGGTGACGCACAGACTGCAGTGGCATCATTTTTACTTCAAAACTGCTGTTCAGAACTCTATGGGTGACATCACAGACACTACAGGTGCGTCCCAATTTGCGTACTTATGCACTATTCTATGACGTTTTTAAGTTCCAAAAAGAAAAAGTACACTTTAAATACCCGGATGATGCACTAAATTAACGGAAAAAAGTGTGGAATGTTGTACACTTCGTGCATTCAACTGTCACAGCTTTAATTACATAGTGGAAGGGGAGGGAGGATCGGACTCCATTGTTAAATGACAAAATAACCTTACACAATTCCCGCACTACATGGATGAGTGCATAGTGCACAAGTACATAGCGTATAAGTGCATACTGTATTGTGCGTCATTTGGGACGCAACTTACATCCATATTTTTTTACAGTCTATGGATGCAACCGATCGGCGAGAGTACTGTTCTATTTTTTTACGTGCTCTTTTTGCAAGTTCGGATTACGTGCATTTTTTTTTTTCTCGCACAAAATGGCAGACAATGGGAATGACGCAGTTGCAATGCAGAGAGACAGACATGCTGCAGATGAAGCAAGTCCACATCTGCCATTTAAAATTGATGGTAAAGCCATTTAGTGGATACAGAGATTTGAAGTGGCACTTGATGTCTCAGCTGTACCACTGGTTAAGGCCAAACTTCTCCCTGTCCAGCGTTTGCATACTGGCAGTCTCTCTTGTGGAAAGAGTGAAAGCAGACTACAATTTGACCAAAGCCAGTTTAAGCACTGTTTTTTGACGTACAACTTTTTTTGGCCACATTTCAGACATTTTTGAATGCTCGTCCTCGTAAGCCACAAGAACCTCTTGAAGTCTATGCTGCTGAACTTACAAATCTAGTGAATGAAGCGTTTCCTCAATATGATGCAGCAGCCCGTAATTGTGAAATTTTTCGCAGATTTGTGACCGGCTTAGATCCATCAATTCAACTGAAAATTCATGAGCATGGGGCTGTGACTTTGGACAATGCTTTGAAAGTGGCCAGTCAGTGTGAACGCGCTCAATTAGCCATTAGTGTTGCTAACCCTTCAGGTGTTATGCCTGTGACTGTGAATCCCCAGCCATCAATTAACATAGTGACACCAACTCAAATCACTGAACTAGCATCAGCCATCGCTGAACTCCGAACCGACCTACAGGCTTTACGTCAGTCTCACCTGCGACGAACTGATGAACGCATGGGCCAGCTCTCGCAGCGGATTTCCAGCCTTCAGGACGAGGTGGACTACGACATGACAGCACGCCATCGCCAGCCTGATTGGGACGATCATCATTACCACCAGGACTGCTGCTGTTCTTCTCAACATACACAGAGAGGTCGACGACAACACCCTCATGATGACTGCTGTCCTCCACGATGCTACCATGGCCACTCAGAAAACTATCGAGCATCCCCGAATGCAGACTTCTACTGCAAAAGATGCAGCTACTCCCCTTCCTCCCACAGTCGTGAGTCACACACCTCTCACACCACACAATCTGACCAATACACCCCCCGCAGACATCATTATGGCAACTCAAACTCTGGCCGCTCGCCTTCCCGGGAGCATCGGCCTAATACCGAATACGAACATAGAACCCGTTATGCTCGTTCACCCTCACCAAGCCCACAGTACAGAAGTTCCAGTTACCACAGACACAGATCGCCTTCGCCACCCCCCCATTCCCAAAGTGCGCCAAGATCCCCCACACGACATGTACATTTCTCCCCATCTTACAAGGGGACAGCCCCTTTCTCACCACATCGGGGAAACGAGTAGAAGCTGTCATTGGGGACCAAATGCCTGCTTCATCCCCAATAATGGTCCATTCTGGTACAGTTGGTTTCAAACCTACTCCACCTACACCATTCATTCAAATTGCACTGGCTGGTACTGAACTCCATGCTTTGGTTGATACTGGGTCAGGTCTATCTCTCATTAAAGATGACTGTCGTAGATCAATTCCAGCTTTGTCTACTCCGTCTATCAGTAAGTCATTTGTGTTAGCTTCATCAGTTACTGGACAGTTATTGGACATACTGGGTTCTGTAATAGCTCCCATACACATTGGAGATGTCACATTTTCTCATGTTTTTCATGTGGTACGTACAGCCACTCATCCTGTTCCCATAGGATGGGATTTCTTAATTGAACACACGGTTACCGTTGATGTACCACATGTGTGTTTACAACTGTATAACACTTCAGTGCCTCTTTCACTGCCCCAGTCACTGATCCCAGTACAAAGTTCTGCAGTTGACTGTGCCCCCTATGTCTGAGATGGCAATCCCAATTTCTGTCAAAGATAAAGGTCTAGCGAATCCTTTCACAGACACATATGTGGGTATGCTGGA
The DNA here is from genome assembly GCF_024489055.1 of Chanodichthys erythropterus. Taxonomy (NCBI): domain Eukaryota; kingdom Metazoa; phylum Chordata; class Actinopteri; order Cypriniformes; family Xenocyprididae; genus Chanodichthys; species Chanodichthys erythropterus. Next base: position 40,573,563 of record NC_090236.1, read on the forward strand.
ACCTCAGCCCCCTCAAGTTATAACTTTAGGTGTAGCTTGAACACTGACATCAGTTCAAAAGGGGAGGGCCATTGTTAGAGTTGTTAATCCGACTAATGAACCGGTCTCTCTCGAGGCTGGATGCCCATTGGGTCAGCTTTTCTCAGTCACTGGCAATGCACATGATGAGTATGTATGAGTCTCAGCTGTGACTACTTCTACAGAAACTGTCCATCCAGCGCCTGAAGCACATTTGGAAGATATACACTTAAGCTGTGCCTGTTCTTCAGCGTTTAAGTCCCTACTGACAGAATTCGGTAACATTTTTAGCTCCCATTCTCATGACTATAGAAACACCAACTTGATTACACGTAGTATCAACACGGGTTATGCTACTCCAATAAAACTGTGCCCTTATCGAACATCACCAGCTACACAGGCTTTACTACAACAAGAGGTATCAAAGCTTTTGGAACACAACATCATTGAGGAGTCTCACAGTCCGTGGTCCGCTCCGGTTGTGCTTGTCCGGAAAAAGGATGGGACACACCGATTCTGTGTTGATTACAGACGCCTCAATGATGTCACAATCAAAGATTCACACCCTCTTCCTCGGGTGGATGATACACTCGATAGACTTTCTGGGGCCAGAGTGTTTAGCACAATTGATTTAACTGCTGGGTACTGGCAAATACCACTCAATCCAGATGACAAAGAAAAAACAGCTTTCTCCACAGGTACAGGACTATATCAATTCCATATGATGCCAATGGGGATCTCTAATGCCCCGCCCAGTTTCCAGCGCTTAATGGAGCTTGTACTTCGGGGTCTGCACTGGAGTATTTGTTTAATCTATTTGGATGATATTATCGTCTACAGTGCTGATTTCCCACAGAACCTTCAGCAATTACATTAAGTTTTTCAGCAATTTCGTACGGCTGGAGTCAAACTTAAGCCATCCAAGTGCCATCTGGCATGCCCTTCTGTCACTTTTCTGGGTCACCGTGTTTCTAGTGCCGGTGATGAGCCAGACACATCTAACATAGATAAAGTCAAGTCATGGCCAATTCCAACTTCAGCCACACAAGTCAGGGCTTTTCTAGGTCTGTGTTCTTATTATCGTCGATTCATTAGACACTTTGCACGCACCGCTGAACCCCTGTACCATCTTACACACAAAGGTGTATCATTCTCATGGTCAGCAGAAGCAAATGAAGCTTTCAGTGTACTGAAGCAGGCACTGACTTCACCACCAATCATGGCATTTCCGAATCTTTCAATCCCCTTCCTCCTTTACACTGATGTATCCCTTCATTCAGTTGGGTCTGTTCTTTCGCCGCAAGGTGAAGGAAAAGAGCATGTCATTGCGTATGCCAGCCACGTGCTGTCTGTTTCAGAAAGAAAGTGGTCCACATTTGATCGGGAATTGTATGCCGTTTTGTGGTCAGTTGGTCATTTCCGACACTATCTTCGTTGTCACCCATTCACTATCATTACTGATCATAAACCTTTGGTCGGTCTCAAGAAACTTCCTTTAAATCATTCCCTACCGATAGACGAGCACGTTGGGCTATAAAATTGGACCTTTTACGACTGGCATGTCATTCACTGTGATGGAGCTAAACACCTTAATGCAGATGCCATGTCTTGCCGGCCAGAGACTGATCCTATGGAACTTGACAGTTATTTTCGGAGTGACATGCCTACTGTCTCGGTAGCGACTCAGACCACATCAATAGCCTTGAAAGACAGACCAGTGTCAGCACACTCCCAAACACTGCCTATGAGCAAACATGTGCCTTTGCCCATACTCGTTCCAAACCACACAACATCAAATCTTGTTTAAATCCAAAGTGATTGGAATGTGATGGAACAACAGAGGTCAGATCCAGATTTAGCTGTTGTTTTCTCCTGGATAGAAACGGGGCGTAAACCACCCTTATGGAGGCTACGTGATGCTTCACCATACCTCAGAGAACTGTGGGCACAGTTTAGTCACCTCAACATTCATAATGGAGTGTTATGCAGACACTTGCGCAACCCATTCGGTGACCCATTCTCATTCACCTGACACTCCAGTGTCCACTTGGGATGTGCTCCCCAGGACACGTCGGTTGCCTTACCATTTAAAGGACTTTGCACTTTACTGAATTGCTAAATGTTCTCTGTACACGTTTCTTATTTTATGAACAAGGTTGATAGATGTAATGAGTGGAATCCTTAGTCAGAGCATGCTGATTTATTGATTTCTTATGGGCTTGGTTGATTTCCTATGTTTCAAAAAGAAAATGTTATGTTTGTTTTGGCCTGTTCATACAGATTTTGAGAACTGTAATGTTTTGTATGTTATACATATATTTTGTTTTGCACTTTTCTTTATCTATATATAGATACACAAGGATTGTGTTATAGAAATGAGGTAATTTCTACTTGGGTAAGGGAGTATTATGTAGGGAGTGAAATTAAGGGTATAAAATAATGTTCTAATACTTTGTATAGATCTGGGTTATAATATCGCGAGAACAGCGCCCTGCGATCATGGGAGAGGACAAACAGAGTGTGTGTGATATAGTAGCGGACGGAGAGAGAGATGCACGCTCTGTAATCAGCTGTGGCAATTTATGATGTTCGCCTCTGAATGTTCAGTAAAAACAAGTGTTGTGATCACCCGAGCTCTTTGTTAGTGTTATCTATAAGCGGTGATAACTTGGGTTCTTGGCTTTGTTCTGTTGACCATGAAGCAGCGCTGGGTAAGAACTGTAAAGTTGTAATATAAGCCATGCGCGCGTTACACAATGACTTAATACGAATTATGTGCATCTAAATCTTGTTTATTTGTGATAATCTTAGCACTTTATTATTATTGCCTAATAAACCTGGCATTGTAACCAGCAACCTGTATTATAACTGACTTTTAATTTCTTTGTTCCTCTTTTCTTCTTCTAAATGCATGTAGCCTAAAAGCAACAATAGGCTAATAATAATAACAACAATAATAACAAGTTATAATAATAATAACAGCAACAACAATTATTATTATTCATTTATTTTTTAAATGTATTTATCAATTATTTTTATGACTATAATATGACTATAAATGAGTGCACTTAAGACAGTATGTGTTACGAATACAGCTCCCCCGGTGCATCCTCCGGACCACCGGAGGGAGCCGTCACCCGAATATTGACTTTTAGCATCTGGACTCCATTACCCATAGGCCCGCATTCCTGGGACTGATCACTTCCACACCTGCATCCACTCACACTCACACTATTTAAGACACACACACACACACACACCATCGTGAAGTCTTGATTTGCTGTAAGTGATCACTTCTGAGCGTTTCTTTGTGGATTGACCTTCTGTTATTACCTGGACTGTTTCTCTGCCGAACCTCCGCCGCCTGCCTTGTTTACTGCCTGTTCTCTGATTCTGTGATTGTTTTGCCGCCTGTCTCGACCCCTTGCCTGTGACTCGACTCTGTCTCCTTGCTGCCAGCCTCGACCATTGCCTGTCCCTGTTTACGGTACTGTCTTGCCCCTGTCTGTTACCATTGCCTTCCTAATAAAGCTGCAAATGGATCCATTGTCTACTGACCCATCATTACAGAAGACTTCGCCACTCAGTGATCCAGCAGCACTGGCCCAGCTCTCCACAGAGTTGTCAGCTCAAGCCAGCCAATTAGCCATGCACCACCACCAGCTCACACGCCTCACTTCTCTCACGGAGGAGCTGGTGAAGACGCTGCAGGGCCTACGCCTCAATCCCACTGAGGTCTCCACAATGCCACCAGCTGCACCCATCACCCCCACGCCAGCCAATCCACCACCTGTGAATCCACGTCTGGCTCTCCCAGAGAAGTTTGATGGAACACCAAGCAAATGTAAGGGCTTCCTGCTGCAATGTTCGCTATATGTGAATCAACAACCCTCTTTGTATGCCACAGACACCAGTCGTATCTCTTTCGTCTGTTCTCTACTGACTGGTAAAGCTCTGGATTGGGCCACAGCTGTCTGGCGGGACGATGGTTCGGCGTTCCTCTCATTTACCGACTTCCTACAGCGATTCAGAGAGGTATTCGAACACTCAGCGGGCGGCCTGAGCCCGGGCGATCAACTGCTCTCCTTGACCCAAGGCAAAACCACGGCGGCAGAATACGCTTTACAATTCCGCACTCTGGCAGCACAAACAAACTGGGTGGAGCACACACTGAAACTTCTATTCCGTCGTGGATTATCAATGGAATTACAAGCGGAGCTGGCATGTCGCGACGAGGGCAGCTCATTGAATTCCTTCATCGAATTGGCCATCCATGTTGACAACTTACTTCGCACTCGACGTCCCACCCGGGCAGCCACCACCAACAGCTTGAATCCTGAGCCCATGCAACTCGGTTTTACACCTCTCAAACCAGAAGAGAGGGAGAGAAGACGACAACTACACCTCTGCTTCTACTGCGGGCAATCGGGCCACATCAAAGTTAACTGCCCAATCCGACCAGAGTCTACGAATCCCAAAGCGGTGAGTTCCATCCAAGCTCATAACTACTCATCAAACAGCTTCAAAATTCCTGTTCAACTCACACTTAATGATTGTATTATCTCCACACACGCGCTGCTGGACTCTGGGGCAGCAGGGAACTTTATGTCAGATACTTTCATCACAGAACACAACATTCCATTAATCGACTGCCATTCTGTATTGACAGTGGAAGCGTTAGATGGGAAGCCAATCGGAAGAGGAAAAGTAGCCCATCTCACCTCTGAGCTTCAACTTCAAGTCGGCATCCTTCATCAAGAACTGATCAGTTTCTATGTCATTCACTCACCGCATAACCCCATCATCCTGGGTCTGCCTTGGTTACGCTCACATAACCCACACGTATCATGGAGAGAGGGGGAAATACTCCAGTGGGACAGCCGCTGCCTCAGCCACTGTCTGCGACCAGTAAAACCACTACCACTACGAGCACTAACGTTGCATGCCGAGACCCCTGAGAAAGTGAACATTCCCCCCATGTACGCCGATCTTGCAGTAGCCTTCAGCAAACAGAAAGCCACCGAACTTCCTCCGCACCGCTCCAGTGACTGTGCCATTGAACTCCTACCCGGAACAGTCCCTCCCAAGGGTCGGATCTTCCCTCTCTCTCTCAACCCGAAACCATAGCCATGAACACTTACATTGAGGAAGAGTTAACCAAGGGGTTCATCCGTCTATCCACCTCACCGGCATCTGCAGGATTTTTCTTCGTCAAGAAGAAAGACTGAGGCCTAAGACCCTGTATTGATTATCGTGGTCTAAACGACATAACCGTGAAATTCCGTTATCCCCTGCCTCTAGTGCCAGCAGCCCTTGAACAGTTAACACAGGCCAAGTACTTCACAAAATTAGATCTCCGGTGCGCCTACAATCTTATTCGTATTCGAGAAGGGGATGAATGGAAGACAGCCTTTTCCACAACTTCCGGTCACTATGAAACCCTCGTCATGCCGTTCGGGCTATCCAACAGTCCAGCTGTGTTCCAATCCTACATGAATGACGTATTCAGAGACATGTTAAATCGCTGGGTCATAATTTACATTGACGACATTCTAATCTACTCAAACTCCCTTGACGAACACATTCAACATGTGAGAGCCGTTCTACAGAGACTCATCGAACACCAATTATACGCCAAAGCTGAAAAATGTGAATTCCACCAAACCTCCACCGCCTTCCTCGGATATATCATCAGTAGAGATGGGGTCGCCATGGACGACGGTAAGGTAAAGGCGGTACTGGAATGGCCCAAACCACACACGTTGAAGGAATTACAGCGATTCCTGGGATTTGCCAACTTCTATAGACTGTTTATTCGAAACTTCAGTTGCGTAGCTGCTCCCCTGACCTCCATGACCAAACGCTCATCGCCTCGCCTCCAGTGGTCCAGGGAAGCAGACGTAGCATTTCAAGAACTCAAGAACCGTTTCACAACAGCCCCCATTCTCCGCCATCCGGATCCTGAACGGCCGTTCATCGCAGAGGTAGATGCCTCCAACACTGGTTTAGGCGCCGTTCTTTCCCAACGTCATGGCAATCCTGAAAAGATGTACCCTTGCGCCTTCTACTCCCGTAAGTTGACAGCAGCTGAAAGGAATTACGATGTAGGGGACCGGGAGTTACTGGCCATGAAGGCCGCCCTCGAGGAATGGCGCCATTGGTTGGAGGGGGCACAACACTCATTCACTGTTCTCACCGACCATAAGAATCTCGAATATCTCCGCACAGCCAAGAGACTGAATCCACGACAGGCCCGCTGGGCTATGTTCTTCACTCGGTTCCACTTTCATGTCACATACAGGCCTGGTTCGAAGAACACCAAAACCGACGCATTATCACGTCAATCTGAACACACTGAGCAGCCCAAAACCACAGAACACATTATTCCTGAGTCACTCCTTCTCGCACCCGTTCAATGGGATATCATGACCGAATTGACACAGGCCAACGATCAGACCCCTCCACCTACCACCTGTCCACCCAACCGCACATACGTTCCTGCACACATGAGAGAAAGGGTTCTCCATCATGTACATGACTCGCCCAGTTCTGGTCACCCTGGTATCTCCGCCACCCTCGATTTGCTACAGAATCGTTTCTGGTGGGAATCCTTACCACAAGACGTCACACAGTTCATCCATCGCTGTACAGCCTGTCAGACCTCCAAGCCATCTCACCAGTCACCAGCCAGGTTACTGCAACCACTTCCCGTTCCACAGCGCCCATGGTCCCACATCTCTATAGACTTTGTCACAGATCTGCCGCCCTCTCAGGGCAACACCAGTATCCTCACTGTAGTAGATCGTTTCTCCAAAGCTTGTCGGCTAATCTCACTTCCCAAACTGCCCACCGCCCTCGAGACTGCAGAACTTCTATGCAACTAAGTGTTCAGGTTTTATGGTTTACCCGATGACATTGTGTCAGACAGGGGTCCTCAGTTCACTTCCAGGGCCTGGACCGCCTTCTTCAAGAACTTGAATGTGAACATCAGCCTTACGTCGGGCTATCATCCTGAATCGAATGGACAAACGGAACGCCTAAACCAAGAACTTACTCGCTTTCTCCGAACCTATTGCCAGCATCAACAAGCAGAATGGAGCCGCTATCTCATGTGGGCGGAGTATGCCCAAAATTCGTTAAGGAAACCTTCAACCGGCATTACTCCGTTCCAGTGCGTCTTGGGTTATCAACCACCACTGTTTCCCTGGTCCGGTGAACCCTCGGAATTACCGGCGGTCAATGCGTGGATGCAGAAGAGTGAGGAGACCTGGGACTTGGCTCATCATCATCTCCAGCGCGCAGTCAGGAGACAGGAAGCGCAGGCCAATCGGCGTCGTCGACCCCATCCTCAGTACATCGTGGGCCAGTGGGTGTGGCTGTCCACACGAGACCTCCGCCTGAGACTACCCTGCAGAAAGCTCAGTCCCAGGTATGTCGGGCCTTTCCAAATTCTAAAACAAATCACTCCAGTATCTTTCCGTTTAGATCTGCCTTCTAATTATCGCATTTCTCCCACTTTTCATGTTTCGCTACTGAAACCCGCCGGGGGTCCGAGAGGGGAGCCGGAGGGAGCTGAGGGTCCACGTCCCCCACCGCTGATAATCGAGGGCAAGGAGGCTTTTCATGTTCGAGAGTTGCTTGATTCCCGACGCCGGGGTCCGAGGCTCCAGTACCTGTTGGACTGGGAGGGGTACGGTCCAGAGGAGCGATCCTGGGTCAACGCCAGCGACATTCTGGACCCCCAACCTCATGGAAGAATTCCATCGGACGCATCCCGAAAGACCGGCCCCGCGACCTCGTGGAAGACCTCGGCGTCCGCCTCCTCGCGTCAGGAGCCGCTCGCAGGGTGGGGGCTCTGTTACGAATACAGCTCCCCCGGTGCATCCTCCGGACCACCGGAGGGAGCCGTCACCCGAATATTGACTTTTAGCATCTGGACTCCATTACCCATAGGCCCGCATTCCTGGGACTGATCACTTCCACACCTGCATCCACTCACACTCACACTATTTAAGACACACACACACACACACCATCGCGAAGTCTTGATTTGCTGTAAGTGATCACTTCTGAGCGTTTCTTTGTGGATTGACCTTCTGTTATTACCTGGACTGTTTATCTCTGCCGAACCTCCGCCGCCTGCCTTGTTTACTGCCTGTTCTCCGATTCTGTGATTGTTTTGCCGCCTGTCTCGACCCCTTGCCTGTGACTCGACTCTGTCTCCTTGCTGCCAGCCTCGACCATTGCCTGTCCCTGTTTACGGTACTGTCTTGCCCCTGTCTGTTACCATTGCCTTCCTAATAAAGCTGCAAATGGATCCATTGTCTACTGACCCATCATTACAGTATGTTTATCATAAATTAATGAATGAATGCTTTATTTAAAAAAAAACAACAAAAAAAACAAAAAAAACTTTTTACAGTTTTAGAAATGTTTGTGTAGCCTACTATTCATTCTTAACATGAAGACTTGTTTTGGTGATATACTAAGCTTTTTGCCCAAAATGGACTTTAAAAAATATTTATTAAATATTATTTATTAAATTTATTAAATATTTAAAAAATAAAAAAAATAAAATAAAAAATAATAAATAATGGAAATTCTTATATGAATTCTGAATGGAAGTTCAGGAAATTCTCCATTTTGTAAAATAAAGTTTTTTTTTTTTATTTACAATAGCCCATAGCCTGGTTGAATCTGCCGGCAAAGATGGGAGGCGGAGCCACAAATCCATGAGTACAGTTTTTACAAAACCGTGGGAATGGATTGTGAAAGTGTGCGCATGGATTATGAATTTGTGGGAATGGATTTAGAAACCGAGGGTACGGTTTGCAAAATCTGAGTGCACGGATTGGAAATTCGTGGGTACAGTTTATTAATCCATGGACATGATTTGTTAAACCGGGTGTGGCGAGGGGGGCGTGGTTCAGCGAGGTCTGCAACCGGAGAGAATAGCGGGAGATGCTTGGTAAGTGAGTGGGTTGGATACAAATCACGAACACCTGTTTCTCATTCCAGTGATTGGCGCGGAGACAGGATAAAACGCCGTGAGAAGCAGGAGCGTGTGAGAGAGAGGGGAACTGTTGACTGAGTCGAGTCGAGGTTCGTGGAGTGAAGCCCTTGTGGATGGAGTAAACCAAACTTGGAGAGAAGCCCTTGTGGATAGCGTATGCCGAACCTGGAGTGAAGCCCTTTGTGGATTGTTTATTTTCGTTGTTGTGCGTTGCACAGTCCTTCTGTTGAACCGTTTTTCAATAAAGACTCAGTCAGCAGTTGTTCGTCGTCCCTGACCTCTTCCTTACCCCACTACGAACTTAAGTCTACTACACCGGGGTAACAGTTTAAGAATTTGTGTGCACGGTTTATAAACTGAGGGAACGGATTGCAAAACTGTCAGCACGGATTTTTTTTTTTTTTCTCCAATAGGTGATGTGCCGGGCTCCGTACTCAGGCCTGTGAATTAAAGTTATTAGAAAAAAATTATTGGTAACACTTTACAATACAATAATGTTTATGTTTGTTCACAGTACATTAACTTATGTTAACAAATACAACTTTTGATTATAATAAAGTACTAGTAAACATTGAAATCACACTCTAAAAAAGCTGGGTTAAAACAACCCATTCGCTGCGGTTTGTTCATTTTCAATTTTTTTATTATTTTTTTTTAATTAATTGAAGTATTGTACACTGTTATTTCATATTAAAGGTGCAGTAAAATATCCAAAAAACACTAATGTTATATATGTGTTATTTTGTTCACTTGAGCACTTACAATATCCCAAATGTTTCCAAGTATTTGTAAATCGTGAGAAAACTGCACTTTTAAGCCACCGAGCAAACGCACAGAGTAACATTATAACATCATTTTCAACACTCTCAAATGTATCTAATATGATAAACAGAGCTGCGTTACCTCATACTCATGACCGGAAAAGCGGCAGCAGCTCCGGTGGCTGTGTCATAATAAAAGTCCCGCTGCTCGTGAGGCGTGTGTTGATCAATCGCTCCAGCTCCTCGTTCAGCTCCACAACACTCGCTCCTGCTCTGCTTCACACTACAGTAACGTTAATAATCACATCCATGAACATGATTTCTTCCCGAGTCCAATCCCTATTCTTTTGCACCGGCTGTGAGGATGTCCCAAAATTCTGCGCTCAAACTTGCAATCATCAAGCTACGCCTTTGTTTTGAATAGGCCTCTAGCGGACAGACAATTCTACATATTGCACCTTTAACTAAAGTAGTTGAATAATGTTAACTAATGAAACCTTATTGTAAAGTGTTACCGAATAATTTACCAATAAATTCACTTGTTTGTAGAAGAATTTTTTTTGAAATTGGACTACAAGGTTCAAGAAAAAAATTGTGCACTTTTGTGATTTATCACTCTTTAAGATCACTATTTTGTATTTATATGAAGTTTAGTCTAAAGATATTATAAACAGTCATAAAACGAATAATGTGTAAATTTGCTTATTTACAGCTCTACGATTCAGATATATTCTACTCCAGACACAAAACAAAAAACAGGAAACGAGACCACCACAAGAACCACATTGGAGCTGGATCGGAGAGGATCTACTGAAACCACATGGGAGGAAGAGGAGGAAGGTCAAAATACATCCTTGTGTCATCACTGGATTTATTGATACTAATAACTTTCATTAATAATGATTCATTTCAAAATACTGACAAATGATTCTTTCTCCAGCAGATGCTGTTACAGGTTCAGCCTGTCTAAATACTACAGATACTAAAGTTCCCGTGAGGAATCTGTGTAGCTTCAGCATCCAGTGCAAACCCGTGTTCCCTGTGGATGCTGTGAGGTGAGAATCCATTCAGTTTGGCAGGGTTTGTGTAGTAACATTATTCACTGAGCAGACACATGAGGAATACTACAAACAAGTGATTATATGGGTGTAGATATTGACACATACCTCTCAGATAGATACATGTTTCTGCTTATCTATTAACAGGAAGTATTTTTTGACTGCATGTTCTGTTTCATTCTGTAGGTTTCTTACAATCAAAGGGAACACAATCTGCTCAGATCCCTCCTCATCATGGGCTGTTAAAGCAGTGAAGTATCTGGATGAAAACATGAAACCTCAGTCAGCGTCAAGTACAGATCATCAATTTGTGACGACGGCGCCTAAGAATACATCAACCACAAATGCAAAATCTGCTCAGAGGTAACATGATAAACAGATCTTTGAATTAAAGTTATTTGAATAAAAAAATTACCAATAAATTACTACGTTTAAATTTGTTTATTTACAGCTCTACAATTCAGATATGCTCTCCACCAGAGAATTACACACAGAGCCTAAGAGACATAAAACACAGAACAGAAAACAAGACAGAATTTCCCAACACAAGAACCACACTGGAGCCGGATTGGAGAGGATCTACTGAAACCACAGAGACATTTCAGCTGGAGGAAGAGGAATCAAACATTATGAATGAGCCATTTACTGACAGATTTTGTTTGAAAGCGGAGCAGGTTAAATACTCAGACCCTTAGTTTAGATTGTGTTAGATTGGACATCTAACACAATCTGTATTTCAAACAGATGTTGTCAAGTCACTTTTATTTAGTGCGTTTCTGACAAGTTCTTAAAAATTAGCTCTAAAAAGTATTTTACTGCTGTGCCATCTGTCGTGTGACATTTCCACCTGTTTTTTTATTTTTATTTTTTTTATTTCACTTGCATCCTATTTTTAAATGCAACAATATTGTGAGCAACCCCTAAACCTAAAAATATACCCAAGTAGTTAATTTTCCAAAACATGACTTATGGTGCATTCCGGACATCTTGGATCTCTGAAACTGTGCACAAATTCTGGCTTGTGAAGATCAAAAAAAACATATCCTCAGTGCCATTTGATGTAATTTCTAAGATGGTGGCAACTAACAGACATATTTTAAGATATACTTATTGGTTTATAATGTTGTGTGTATATATATATCAGTGCTCAGTGTAAATGAGTACAGCCCCTGTGAAAAGTAACATTTTAAAAATTATCTCAATGAACACAAAACAATTTCCAAAAAGTTTAATATAACATCTGTTTAACTTATAACATGAAAGTAAGGTTAATAATATAACTTAGATTACACATTTTTCAGTTTTACTCAAATTAGGATGATGCAAAAATGAGTACACCCCACAACAAAAGCTACTACATCTAGTACTTTGTATGGCCTTCATGATTTTTAATGACAGGAGCAAGTCTTCTAGGCATGAATGAACATTTTGCATCATCTGTCTTTTTCCATTCTTCAAGAATGAGCTCTTTAAAGACTGGATGCTGGATTCCCCATAAGACTTTTATTGGGTTCAGATCAGGAGCCACTGAATCACATCTGTGAATTCCTGAAGCCATCAATGAAATGCAGCTCCCGACACCAGCAGCACTCCTGCAGCCCCACATAAGCACACTGACACCTCCATGTTTCACTGTAGGCTCCATGCATTTTTCTTTGTGTTCCTCACCTTTGTGACTCCATACAGTTTTGAAGCCATCAGTTTCAAAAACATTTATCTTGGTCTCATGACTCCAGAGTATAGAGTCACAGTAGTCTTCATCTTTGTCAGCATGGGCCCTGGCAAACTCTAGACGGGCTTTTTTGTGCCTGGGCTTTAGGAGAGGCTTCTTTCGTGGACGGCACCCATGCATGCAATTCCTCTGCAGTGTACGCTGTATTGTGTCACGGGAAATAATCACCCCAGTTTGGCTTTCTACTACTTTAAATAACTGCAGTGAACTTGCATGCTGATTTTCTTCAACCCTTCTCATCAGAAGACACTCCTGTCGACCTGGACGTCTCTGTGAGATGGATGCAGTTCCGTCTTTATTTAATTTTTGTATCACTTTTGCTACAGTATTCTGACTGATAAGTAAAGCTTTCTCACCTTTCTGGTGTAAAGACATTATTTTCTTTCTGAGGTCTGGTGATATTTCTCTTCCATGTGGTTCCACACTTTTATAGTCAACTGTCTGCTGGACACCTGTGTAATGAATAATTAGACTCACCTGTGGTTGAATTCTTGTTAAATTAGACATTTGTAGTCTAAAATATAGCTTTGCTAAAGTATATAATATATAAGAAAGCAAATCAGAGCATTTTTATGTTCATGACTTTAATGTTTTTGCCATGTTTGGCATTAGAACACAAAATTTTCTCTATGGCTGGATTTGGAATAGCATACTACCAAACTACTCTATTTCTGCCATATCTTTATATTACTGGAACACAACTGGGAAATTTCAACTTGGATATCCCACCTTCATCTGGATCACATGAATTGTTATGCTGATCCAGATTGGTTTAATTCTATTACTGTAAGTGTTGTTGTAGTTAATGAACCAGTACAGTCATGGTGTTCATCAGTAACACTAAGGCATTTACATGACATGGTTAAAGTGATTTTTATTTGCCTCCCATGTGGTACAGATCGGATATGAACCACAAACATGTATAAGCAGGAAAAAAAGCACATGGATACCGGTATTCTCAGGTCCGTTTCAGGCCTCATTCTTATGTGCAAATAAATGAGTCAATATGTGCATTTGTAAGCGGACAAATTGGATATTCCTCTGTCAATGCAAGTCATATGTTATTTAAAAAGAAATGGTGGCAAAAGACGCCAACCGTGATCACATGACTCTTTTCAATGGAGGATGAAGACTCAACCCAATGTTTTCCTGACCTTTAAAGATGGTGCGAAAAGCAAAAGCTTGTATTATCATTTCATCTGAGTCCATTGCAATTTTTCCAGTGCTGTTTTTACTTTCTTTTCAGCCTAAGCATTTCTGGGTCAGTACGTCTACCTTGGGTGGTTTCACCAAATGAAAAGTGTCAATATTGGATATGAGTCATTGTAAAGAACATGCAAACTAAGAATTGGGCATCTGCAGTAGTGATGCGCGGGTCGTCTCATAACCCGCGGACCCCGCGGGTCGGGTTGGGGCGGGTTAAGAAATTGTCACTTTATTTGTGGGGCGGGTCATTAAAAAATAAATTCATGTATGTTGCGAGCAATTCCCTATAGCATATATTAAATATTTGGGAATATCTATTTACATATTTTCTTAGTTTTTTTTTGATAAGGTTACAATACGAAGGCCGTAACGTAACTTGCGTGATGCCCCCAAACCTTTGGCGTCACGAAAGCGGCGCGCCTAGCAACTCCCGCCGCCAGCCACGACAACAAAAACGGAGAAATAAAACAAAATAAAACGCTACATTGAGGGCCAGTTCTTCTGGGACGAAGAGGACATTAGAGCGCACATTCAGCTCTGCTGGCCGAGTGCTGGAGTCTAGGCGAAATAAACCCCGGTACAGTGGATGTCATTCTTGTTTTGCACAGTGAACATAAAAACGGTAAATGAACATTTCCGTGTGTTAAATAAAACAAAAGTTAAGTGGTTATATAGCGTAGGCTGTAAACGGTTGTCCTATACAAATCTGAAAGGGATATATAAAACGCTTAATGTTAAAGAGCTTAACGTGGCTTAATTTACTAAGGCAGTGTTATTAACAAACCAAATAAAGCATACTATATAGAATAATTGTTTTGTGCATAATTTGATCTTTGATCTCTGACTTAGGCTACATTAAACAACATTAAGCTTTTTCTTTATAGCGGTTTTATATGGGAGGAAAACACAACGTGAAATTAAACGAATTGTGTTCATATTCTGGGCTCAACTGCTTTTCTGTAGTATACTTTATTAGTATGATGTTTAGTAGTATGAAGTTTGGTCTGTTTATATCACTTGTTTATCATTTGTTTATCAATGTTTATCATTAGGCCTATCTTGTTATTACTGATTTATGGTTCATATTTATAATCGTATGTTGTTGCCAGTTTACAGGGCGATGTTTCCAAGCACTTTCAGACTGAAATAAAGGCTGTTTTAATTTATATTACAATGCCTAGTATGTCTATTAAATGGTTGCGGGTGCGGGGCGGGTTGTAAAAATAGATACAGTGGTGCGGGGCGGGCTGGGGTGGGCCAAATAATGTCATAAAAGCGGGACCCGCGGGTTGGAAAAAAGGCCGACCCGCGCATCACTAATCTGCAGTGTAAATGCGGCCTAAGATGGTGAAACTGCTTGCCCAGGATGGTCTTTCTGGTAAAGCTGGTTGACCAAGGTGGTCTTGCTTAGTAATTGGATGAATATGTAATTGTGCACACACACACACACACAAAAGGTCTTTATAGCATTGGAATGACCTGCACAAATGTACTTCATTACACACCTGCATTATCCTGGGTGAAATGTCCTTGTGCTCTTGTGTTGTGGACTTTAGTTTTGCTTTTTTCCTGTTTACCCCTTAATTGTTTCCAGGTATCTTGTTAGTCCAATTACCTCTATGTATATAAGCCCTATGCTGGGTCCAAAATGACATACTGATGCTTCACTGCCATTCACAATGGGATAGTAAAGTGTCCATTGAATGCGCACTTCAAAATCTCACCAGAAGTAGTAGGTCATCCGGGAACTTTTCACTACTGTTTTTTTGAATACCATGTATTCAGATATACTCTGTTGGCCAGGGATGGGCAAAAAAAACAAACATCAAAATGTATTTTAAAATAAAATACCAAATACCTCAATTTTAAATGTATCAAAATAAACTACAAAATACAGCAGCCACAACATGTATCAAAATAAACTACTGTATTTTTGTATTTTGAAAATACTACAAAAATAAGGGAGCATGAAATTTCTTCACAAACCTTCCATCAGTTGGCCCATTTGATCGATCCCTTCACCATTAAACTGACTTGATTAAGTAAACAATGTTTGATAGCAACAGCTTTTCTCTGCCCAAGTCATGCAATAAATCTGACATATGCATCCAGTTAAAGGCACAAATATGTAGGATTTTTAGATTAAAATTAGGGCTGGGCAAGTTAACGCGTTTTTATCGCGTTAACGCATTAATTAATTAACGCCGACAATTAATTTATCGCGCGTTAACATACTTTTTATTTTGAAAGTCCTTTGCTCACTGTGTTTGAATACACATAGATAGACTACAACCGAATACAACACAAACCATGGGTCGCAGGAGGGGTGGGACGTTTATCAGTAGGCTACTGGCTGCTTGGGATGAGCGTCATCACGCGTCTCAACCAATGAAAGCATTTGTTGTGTGCCTAAGAGAGCTACAGCGCGAAAAAGAAAATATCTGGTTCGGACATAAAAATAGAAAAAGGTACCCACTGCTTATCACTCAATAAAAGAATCACATTGCTAAGTGTTTTTGAATGTTTTGATTTCGTTTGGTTTAATAATTAACATTACCTTTGCGAGTCTGACTCTCACTGCACTCGTGAATTAGCAGAACTTGATGGGGACATTCAAACGCTTAACAAACGCTTCATGTGACCAACAATTCTGTACGTTACATGTTTATTAAAGCATACTGTGTGGAGATACGCAAATGAGCCCAAAATATTTATATCTTAAACGGTTTCCTCTCATGTCATCTCAAGGAAACGCTTAATGCACTTAGACTGATATTAAAGATACCAAATTCTATTTACAAATAAAGCACATGCAGAAAAACGGATGACACCAAAATATAAACTTTCAGTATCAATTAAAATGCAAGCATTTTATAAATTTTCTTCATAACGGTTTTATAAAGGTAGGAAATTGCTTAGTGTGGTTTTCATTTGTTAAAATAAATATAAAAAATACAGTGTGTTCGTGTCCGTCTGTCCGCTGAATTTGACCCATAATCTCTGATTCTCCTCATCTGTGATCATGGAAAAGGGGAATTACAATGACAAGTAGGCCTACTCAATATGCTCGTTTAAGCATCATTTAAACGTTTCCAACAAATAAATGAATCGACTTTTCTCAGTGTGTTAATTACATAGATTTATTTGGATATTCATACGATGATATTCATACGATGGCTGAAGCAGCAGTGAGCATCCAGCGTGCGACACGGTAAACAGATCAACACTGTAAACGAAATTCTACAAACCTTCAGTGAAAAAAATAAAAATAAATAAAATGATCATGCGATGCGATAAAATAGCTTCTATTCCCTGCAAACGATACCATTAAAAATGTTAACGTTCCACTTAATGGCAGAAACAAAACAAAAGGTAAGCAAGAATCCGTATTAATTTCAGTACGAGTAATAGAGGGCGATCCTGTCAAAATGGCGGTGCCGGCATGCAACGACATGCAACGAGGTGTGACGTCGGTTCGTATTCTCTATTGCACTTTTGTTCATACAGCAGTACTTTGAAAGAATAAAATTACGCAATACACTACTCTTGATTTCATTATTGAATTTTGCGCATGCTGCGATTAATCGCGATTAATCAGAAAAATCATGCGATTAATCGCGGTTAAAATATTAATTATATTAGTTGCCCAGCACTAATTAAAATATTCAAAAACCACTAAAACAATGTTATATTTTTGTTGACTTGTGTACTTACATCATCCCAAATGTTTCCAAGAAATACTAAATCCAGAAAAACAAGCAATTTTAAACAGGACACACACCCTCATTTTCCCTCGATTTCCCGTTTTATTTTGTCGAAAAACCATGGAAACATCGAAGACACTTTAGTACTGTATATTATGAGTTTTATTAGACAGGGAAGCAACTGTTTGGATACATTCATTGACAGAAAACTCATCATGTTATATCGTTTGACACATTAAGGGCCAGATTTACTAAGCGGGGCAAATAAGCGTTAAATAAAGATGTAAATACCAGTAAATTGACGAGCGCAACATTAGTAAATCACATTGTGTGATTCATTTAAATATTCTCCTCCCATAAATTTTGAATCTGAAAGGGAAACTCCTAAAAATGCATATGCAATAAGGTCAGCTGCAAACACAACTCAGTCCACATGTTTTCAGTGCTAATTTTATACTGCGTGTCTTTAGTAAATCCCGACAGTAGTTTTTTAATGCCAAAAGAGGGTTTGCACTGGCACAAGCTGTTAGTAAATCTGGCCCTAAGTCTTTTTGTTTGAATCTTGTTTTCTTGATTTATCGCGAGTACCATGTTTTACCATGACTAATATCGATCTATCTTACTGCAGTGTGCAACAAGTGTCTCAAAGCAGCCGCTGAGCGAACGCACAGAGTTGCACTATGCCAACTTTCAATACTCAAATTTATCTAATATGATAAGCAGCACTGCTTTACCCTACGCGCACATGACCGGAAGAAGTGGAAGCAGCGACTGTGGGATAATAAAAGTCCCGCTGCTGTCGAGCTCTGTGTCGCGCTCGTCTCTCATTAGTAATCGCTCCGGAGGGCTCGTTACTGCTCTCACAGCACTCAGTCCTGCTCTGCTTCATACTACAGTAATGTTAATAATCTCTCCATAAACATGATTTCTGCCTGAGTCCTGTCCCAATTCTTTTCCACCAGCTGTAGACGTGAAGACAACATCCCATGATTCCGTGAAATCAAGGTGTCATCGAGCTTCGCCTTTGTTTTGAATTAGCGATCTTTGAGGCGAAAATGTACATATTGTGGCATCAAATATTCACATATCCCTGTGATCTCCCAGATGAAGGTTAGTTTTAAAGTAACCAACAGTAAATTGTTTGCAAATGACTCATAATTGTATCCTAATTTAGTTACTTGGTGTAGCATACTTTGCATCAGCAACACTGACTCAATGAGTAATTTATAAGAAGACAACTGACGGCACCTGTATTCATAGCAACTAGTTTTTAACCAATTAATCATTTGATTGTTAATCATAAATATAGGGGGTTGCTGCTCGGTAATGTTTTCAAGAACATTTTATAAATTGGTATACTATTTAGCCTACCAAAATGAACACAAAATCTTAACAATGAACTGTTAAAAATGATAGCAATTCTTGCTAAAAATTGATGGAAAGCTGTCAGCCTGCACGTTTCTTGACCACCTTCTTCCATATGGATCAATTTTCTGTTCAGATCGCAACAAGTCTCAGCAAACTATTGAGTAAGCACCAATCAGAGGCCACAATTTTATGATGTCATCATGTAGACTTCTTACAAAGTATTTTACAGTATTTTAAAAATACAAAAATACAAAACACTGAAGTATTTTGATACAAAATACAACGCTTTTTTCATCAACCCTATTTTGTATTTGAAATACGTATTTGAAATACATCATAAATACTGCCCATCCCTGCTGTTGGCGTACTGTTTTTCACGTAATATATAGGGAAGTACTCAATTTCAGACGCAATGCTAGAGTCTCCTGTGTTCATTATTGGGACATGTTTTCGTATCGTTTGATGTTCAGTTGCTCAGTTCTGTTTGTGTTTCAAGATTATAAAACATTGCATTTGGACCCTGATCTCCTTCATCTCAGAGCAAACTGTTCGTTACAGTGGGTACTTTCTCATGCTAAAAACATTCAACCACATGATATGCACTCTGATACTGTTCACGGTAAAGTGCCCCAATTTGTGGTATGAGAAAAGAAGCTGACCACCATGACCTCAAAAAATCAGGAAATGCATCAACCAGAGTTAAAAGTACAGCAAAGAAATGTGCTTTTCACACATTCAAAACACCTATTTCAAATACAGATTGTGTTAGACGTCCTCTAATTCAACTCTGATAGCCTATATATATTGTATTCATATTGTTTCTGCATCCTACAAACAGAGATCATTTGTTTACCTGACATTTTTATTACACCCTCAAGCGATTAAAATATAATGTCATCATATGTCTTTACTAATAAAATCCTTAACCAGTGTTCTGGGTAGTGGTTTGTTCAGTAGTACCCCAGTTTCTGCCTGTGGTGGCGTGAGAGAGGAGCCGTGTCAGTGGGCGGTTGTTCCATGTGTCCCAGTTCAGGTCTGAGCTTAAATAGACGCCGTCTTTCTCGATGGTCACATCACAGGTGACAGCCAAGCTAGAAGATGAAGTCGCATATGTTGGGTTTCCATGCAGTTCTGCTGCTGTGGCTTCTGGTCTCGTCCTCAATGCAAGGTGGGTTTCACACATTCTTACCAATATTCAGAATGTGTTTTGTGTTGCTACTGAATTCACTAATGCTAAAGAATATGGTGATGATAACTGTATTTGTAAGGTATTTTGCTTAGTGATAGGTTGAATTGAAATTAATGTCCTGCTTTTATCTCCAGAGGAAATTGTTACAGGTAAAAGCTGTCTAACTACTGCAGATACTAAAGTTCCTGTGAAGAATCTGCGTAGCTACACACGACAGCGCAAACCTGTTTTCCCTGTGGATGCTGTGAGGTGAAAATACATTCAGATTTTTGCAGACTTATCTTGTATTATTAAGAGAGTGAAATGAAAGGGATAATTAAAGATTCATTTTACCTCATATGTGACTGGAAACATTGTCATAATAGCCTGTTCTGTTTCATTCTGTAGATTTCTTACAGTCAAAGGGATCACAATCTGCTCAGATCCCTCCTCACCATGGGCCATTAAAGCAATGAAGTACCTGGATGAAAAGAAGAAACCTCAGTCAGCTCGTCGATCTGTGACAGCGCCGCCTAAGAATACATCAACCATAAACATGACTCGGTCATCAGCTCAGATTGAAACGCAGACCATTGGACAAAAATAATTTCTATAACTGGCCAGTATCATTTTGCATTTTTTAAAAGGTTTTCTCTTTGGAGATAACATGCACTTTATTGTACATGACTCACTTTATAGTTTGTGATGTTTAAAAAAATCAATGTATAGTGTTTGGTCACACTGCGCAGAATAATATAGGTTTCATAGACAATTGGAAAAGCTTTTGGGGCAGACCTGATCTGTTGAAAAGAGATGGTATTCATCCCTCCCGGGATGGTGCTGCTCTTCTCTCTAGAAATTTGGCAAATAGTCTTAGAGCTGAAACATGACAAACCAGGGCCCAGATCAGGACGCAGACAAACTGGCTAAACCGACCGTCTGCTAGCCGCCTCACGTCACAGAACTCAGATAATTCACAGCACATAGAAACACTTTCACCTAGATATTATCACATAGAGACTGTGTCTGTACCTCGAACTAATAAATACAAAAAACTTCCAAAACCTTTTAAGGGTAAAAATTTAATTGATGTTCAAAAAATGAAAATCACAGATAAATCAGATAAACAAATGATAAAGCTTGGGTTACTGAATATTAGATCTATTTCTTCAAAAGCACTTATTGTAAATGAAATTATCACAGACAATAAACTAGACTTGCTGTGTTTGACAGAAACCTGGCTAAAACCAGACGATTACATTACTTTAAATGAATCTAGTCCTCAAGGTTATGATTATCGACACAATCCTCGACAGAAAGGCAAAGGGGGAGGTGTTGCTGTAATTTATAGTAATATATTCAGAATCATTCAAAAGAATTTCAAATATAATTCCTTTGAAGTGATGGTGCTTTATGTAACATTATGTAAGTTGACATTTGTGCTGGCTACTGTATACAGGCCACCAGGGCACCATACTGACTTTATCAAAGAATTTGCTGAGTTTCTATCAGAGTTAGTACTGGCTGCGGATAAAGTCCTTGTTGTTGGTGATTTTAATATCCATGTAGATAATAATAAAGACGCATTTGGATTGGCATTTGCAGATATTTTAAACTCTATTGGAGTTAAACAACACGTGTCAGGACCCACTCATTGTCGCAATCATACCCTAGATCTAATACTGTCGCATGGAATAGATATTGATGCTGTTGAAATTCTACAGCAGAGCGATGATATATCAGATCATTATTTAGTCTCGTGTATAATACAATTAGCCAAGGCTACAAAACCACCACCCAGCCATAAATATTGTAGAACAATCACGTCTGCCACTAAAGATTGCTTTATAAATAATCTCCCAGAGCAGTTTCATCGCCTTAGTATACCTGACAACTTAGAAGAACTCGATGCTGCAACAGAAACTATTGGCTCTCTCTTTTCCAGCACATTAGATGCGGTCGCTCCTTTACGTCTAAAGAAGATTAAGGAAACTAATCCAACGCCGTGGTATGATGAGCACACTCGGGCTCTAAAACGAGCTGTTAGAAAAGCTGAACGTAGTTGGAAGAAAACAAAACTAGAAGTTTTTCGCCTTTCTTGGAAAGAAAAAATGATTGAGTACAGAACAGCCATAAGAAATGCTAGATCTACTTATTTTTCAAATCTCTTAATAGAAAACAAACATAATCCTAGGTATTTATTTGACACAGTGGCTAAATTAACTAGAAACAGAGATTCAACTGCTGACGTTTCCATAGAGCACAGCAGTAATGACTTTATGAACTTCTTTACTTGCAAGATTGATAATATTAGAGAGAAAATTATAAACATGCAACCGTCTACAGTTTCTCTTCAGACAGTGCACTGTAGTGTCCCTGAGGTAAAACTAGAATCATTCGCCGCTATAGGAGAGGAAGAATTATCTAAACTTATCAAATCATCAAAATCAACGACATGTATGTTAGACCCAATGCCGACTAAACTACTGAAAGAAATGCTTCCAGAGGTCGTAGGTCCACTTCTTGATATAATTAATTCATCTTTAACACTAGGACACGTGCCAAAAACCTTTAAGCAGGCTATTATCAAACCTCTTATTAAAAAACCTCAACTAGATCCGAGAGATTTAGTAAATTACAGGCCAATCTCGAATCTACCTTTTCTGTCAAAGATACTAGAAAAGGCAGTTTCAACACAACTGTGTTCCTTTTTAGAAAGAAATGGAATCTGTGAGGATTTCCAGTCAGGATTTAGACCATACCATAGTACTGAGACTGCTCTCGTTAGAGTTACAAACGATCTACTCCTATCATCCGATCGTGGCTGTATTTCTCTATTAGTGTTATTAGATCTCAGTGCTGCTTTTGACACTATCGATCATAACATTCTTTTAAAAAGGCTTGAAAACTATATTGGCATTAGTGGAATTGCTTTGGCATGGTTTAAATCATACTTATCTGACCGTTATCAGTCTGTGGTAGTTAATGAAGAGATGTCGTATCGATCACAGGTTAAATATGGGGTACCACAAGGCTCAGTATTAGGACCGTTGCTTTTCACTCTGTACATGCTGCCCTTAGGAGAGATAATTAGGAAGCATGGTGTTAGTTTTCACTGCTACGCTGACGATACTCAGCTCTATATTTCCTCGCGCCCTGACGAAACCTACAAATTCACAAAACTAACAGAATGCATAGCTGACATTAAAAACTGGATGACAAGAAATTTCTTATTATTAAATTCAGAAAAAACTGATTTCCTAATCTTTGGACCAAAAACTTCCTCACGAAAAAACCTTGAATACTCTCTAACACTTGACGGGTGCTCCATTAAACCTTCGTCCTCAGTTAGGAACCTGGGTGTGCTCTTTGATACCAATCTTTCATTTGAAAGTCATGTTTCTAGTATCTGTAAAACCGCCTTCTTCCATCTAAAAAATATATCTAAATTACGACATATGCTCTCAATGACAAATGCGGAACAGTTGGTTCATGCATTCATGACCTCAAGACTAGATTATTGTAACGCTCTACTGGGTGGTTGTTCTGCTCGGCTTTTAAACAAACTACAGTTGGTTCAAAATGCGGCAGCTAGAGTTCTTACTAGAACCAGAAAGTATGACCATATTAGCCCAGTTCTGTCAACATTACATTGGCTCCCTATTAAACATCGTATAGATTTTAAAATCTTGCTACTTACTTATAAAGCTCTAAATGGTTTAGCTCCCCAGTACCTAAGTGAGCTCTTAATGCATTATAGTCCTTCACGTTTATTGCGATCTCAGAATTTAGGCCAGTTGATAATACCCAGAATATCAAAATCAACTGAAGGCGGCAGATCATTTTCCTATTTAGCACCTAAACTCTGGAACAATCTTCCTAGCATTGTTCGGGAAGCAGACACACTCTGTCAGTTTAAATCTAGACTAAAAACACATCTCTTTGCTCTTGCATACACATAACACATTATCAATACATTAACATTTTTCAAATCTGTTAAAGGATTGTTACGCTGCAATAATTAGGTCGGCCGGAACCGAGAACATTTCCTATAACACTAGATATACCTGTACATCAGAACAAGAATGGCATCTACGCTAATATCTGTCTCTCTGCTTATCCTGAGGTTTGCCGGGTGCTGGATCCAGGCCGTATCCAGGTCAGATGGAGAACCTGCGTCTGTACCTGACTACAACGTAGCCCAGGATCCCCGTATCCGCTTACATATATTTATATATAATCGATTTTTAATCTCTATAATAAAAATGTACAATTCAGATTTTGATCTCCATATACATTTACATATATATATATCTTCCAAGGGGTTTTTTCCCTCCTAGGACTTTTTTCCCAGTGCTAGCACGCTGGGTTTTTCTCCTAGGGGGTTTTTTCCACCCCTGGAAGTCAGCCGACATTGGCTTAATGTAGCACCATCTTGTATATGTTACATATTACCACGCTTGTTTGTACAGTTTTAACCACTTCCCTTTTTTTCTGTGCTTCTAATATGTAAAGCTGCTTTGAAACAATTACCAATTGTAAAAGCGCTATATAAATAAATTTGACTTGACTTGACTTGACTTTAGTTTGGGGCCCAATTCTCACTATTAACTACAAATTTTGCTTCAAAAAATGTCTCGGGTTACGTCTGTAACCCTGGTTCCCTGAATAACGAGACGCTGCGTAGTTGCTTTGGGAAAGTCTCTGCGTGATTACGTCTTGAAGCACTCCTGAAATCAAACCAATAGTGTAGTGGGACGTCAGAGCTGGTGACGTCACGGACCAGGAAACTATAAAGCACCCCTGAGAACAAAGAAAGCCAGCTTCTGATATGGATGAAGCAGACGCTCACAGGCGTGCAGGGAGTATGGCTAAGCTACGCAGTGTCTCGTTCCCTTATTCAGGGAACAAGGGTTACAGACGTAACCCGAGACGTTCCCTTTAATGGGAACATCGACGCTGCGTAGTCGCTTTGGGAACGCTATCCCAACTAGGCCATAAGACCAAAAGCCTGTTGTGTTATTATTTCAGGACGACAGGACTGAGGACCCTGGAGTGGAGCCCAGATCAAGGTTATAAAACCTAACAAAAGTAAGCTGAGAAGACTGCCCAGCAGCATCACATATATCTTGGAGGGGAACCCCCGACATCAAAGCCTTTGAGGCAGCCATACCCCTGGTAGAATGTGCCCGGACAGCAAAAGGAGGGGGCTGTCCAATTGACTTGTAAGCAAGAGAGATGGCCTCGACCACCCACTTACTCATTCTCTGCTTAGACGCAGGACCTTCCTTATTAGGAGAACCATAACACACAAACAGTTGTTCAGTCTTTTGCCACAGGGCAGCTCTGTGGACATACGCATCTAAAGCCCTCACCGGGCAGAGCAGATTTAGTTTTTCCTGATCCGGATTCGTAAAAGGTGGAGGACAGAAGGCCTGCAGCACAATAGGCCCTGGGACGTTTGTAGGGACCTTAGGAACATATCCAGGTCTAGGATGTAAAAAGGCTTTGACCATTCCAGGTGCAAAGTCCAAACATGAAGGAGCAACCGATAGCACTTGTAAGTACCCAATTTTTTTGAGGGATGTTATGGAAATAAGGTTTTGAGAGTAAGGATCTTCTCAGATGCTTCCTCTAGAGGTTCAAAGGGAGCTGCAGCTAACCCTTCCAATACAATGGCTAAGTCCCAGGAAGGCATTTTTGTGCGTACAACAGGCCTCAGCCTCTGAGTACCACAAAGAAAATGTACAACTAAAGGGTTTCTACCAACAGAAAGACCTTCTATTTTTGCGTGATAAGCGGAAATAGCAGCAATATAAACCTTCAGTGTAGAAGGCGTTAAACCATCCGAGAACTTCTTTTGGAGAAATTGCAGTACTTGACTGATAGAAGAGTAGAAGAGTGGACCCACAGAGAACAAAGAAAGCCTTTGGTCAGAGAAACCCACAATGGGCAGTGAGACGTCTCTTTCGAGGCAAATAGGTCGACTTGTGCACGACCAAACTTTTTCCATATCAGCTCCACCACTTCGGGATGGAGCCTCCATTCCCCGGGCCTCGGCCCCTGCCTCGACAGGATGCTCCCACATTTTGATGTCCCGGGATATAAGCTGCTCTCAGAGAGAGAAGCTTTCCCTGGGACCACAGGAGGATCTGATTAGCTAACTTGCACAATTGGCGAGACCTCAGACCCCCCTGATGGTTGATATAAGAGACCACCGACATGTTGTCTGACTGAACTAACACGTGATGGCCCCTCAGGTCTGGGAGGAAGTATTTGAGTGCTCGAAATACCGCCATCATCTCCAGCTGATTTATATGCCGAGATCGATGATGGTACTCCCACAGACCTTGAGCTGAGCGACCACTCATGATCGCTCCCCACCCTTTGAGAGAAGCATCCGTCGTTAGCATTTTGCGACGACAAGAAGCTCCTAGCACAAGACCTTGAGATAGAAACCAGGGCTTCTTCCACACCACCAAAGCACGAGGGCATCGCCACGTGAACTTGATTGTGCGAAAAGGATTTCCCCTCGGAGAAAACCCCCTGGTTCTGAGCCACCACTCTAGGGGTCTCATGTGCAGCAGGCCAAAAGGTATCACATTGGATGCAGCTGCCATCAGACCCAACATTCTCTGAAATTTCACCCCTTTCATGGTTGAGAGAATGGAATTCACCCGAGCAGGGGACAAATGTGCCTGCATCGAAGTGGAATCCCAAACTACCCCTAGGTAATTGGTAGTCTGAGCCGGTAAAAGCACACTTTTCTTGGCATTGAGTCTCAACCCTAACCTCTTCATATGGGACAGAACTACATCTTGATGTCGAACTGCCTGTTGCTCTGATTGAGCTAGAATCAACCAATCATCGATATAATTCAGCACGCGGATGCCCTGGAGTCTCAGAGGAGCCAGCGCTGCATCCACGCACTTCGTGAAGGTGCGGGGTGAAAGGGATAGGCCGAACGGAAGAACCTTGTATTGGTAAGCTTCGCCCCCGAAAGCAAACCTGAGGAACTTCCAAGGTGAAGGATGGATCGATACATGAAAGTATGCGTCTTTCAGATCTATTGTCACAAACCAGTCCTCGGACCGGATCTGTGTAGTGATCTGTTTGAGTGTTAGCATCTTGAACTTGAGCCTTTGCACTGAACGACTTAACATGCGTAAATCTAGAATAGGACGCAACCCTCCATCCTTCTTCGGAACTATGAAGTATCGGCTGTAAAACCCTGACTGTATGCTGGTGGGAGGAACCCTCTCTATAGCTCCCTTTTGCAAAAGTGTCATCACTTCTTGTTCCTTGACCAGAGACTGCTGGGGGTCCACTACTGTTGTGAGGACCCCGTTGAACTGGGGTGGGCGAAACCCGAATTGTATTTTGTAACCCTTTTTTATTATTTGCAGCACCCATTGAGAAATATTGGGAAGACTTTCCCATTCTTCTAAATATTCTACTAAGGGAACCAGTCTCTCGAGACTGGTCTCTGGTGTTTTTTGAGCACTTGGCTCGACGCCCTGAAGCGGCGCACCGGCAGGGAACAGTCGGTACAGGGAACAGGGGTCTGGTGGGCAAAGTAGGTGATTTTAACGACTCCTCGACCTGAGGCATTGCCGTATAACCGTGTTCTTTCCCTCCCATGATGTTACTGTACAGAGATGTTGCTGGGTTATGAACACGGAAATGTGCCGGACTCTGCCACGATCTCGACACCTCAGTGTGGAGATCGGGAAAGAACGGCAATCCCCGGGGCTGAGGTTGTGCTCGAGCGGGGAGAAAGCGCTCATCTAGTTTACTTTTAACTCGCGCTTCAGGTCTTTCTTCTGGCCATTCGATATTTAATTTAGCCACTTCCCGAGTCAAAACCTCTAAAAGCTCCTCATATGCTGGAGATGCGGATGGCGGGTCCTCATCTCCAGCCCCGGCACTCGCTACATCCATCTCCTCGGAGACAGATAAGCGAAGCTCCGGTGCCTCCACTCTGGGGGAAGAAACCGCTACGCTTGCTTCTGCAGCCAGAGAAGAGGCAGCAGATCTGGCAGGTGAGGGTCGAGATAGGGCAGGACCCGTCTCTAACCCCTCCACCAGATCCATTTGTGATCCCCAGGAGCGAAGTCTACGCTGTGCCTCGGCAGCAGCGGGACCTGTGCCTTGGGGAACACTCGCCGCGGCGTCCTCTTTTTTGTCAAAGAACGCGCGGTGTGATCGGAGTACACGGAGCGTTAACTTCTCACAATGCACGCAAACAGCTCCCTCGAGAGCTGCCTGTGCATGCTGCACTCCCATACAAGCAACACACATATCATGTGTATCCCTGCACGTGATAAAACGAGGGCAGGGAGGAGCACATTTCGTAAACAGTTGCTTGTCTTTTTCTGACATAATAGTGTCTTTGCAATATATATATATATATATATATATATATATATATATATATATATATATATATATATATAGTAATATATATGCTTGGTGACTAAAATACTCTTGTCCTCAGACAAAGAGATATTTTTTCTTTGCTGTAGATAATGACAGACAACACCAAATAAGACACACAATACACAGAGCGCTTGCTGAAGATACAGAAGCTGGCGTTCTTTGTTCTCAGGGGTGCTTTATAGTTTCCTGGTCCGTGACGTCATCCGCTCTGACGTCCCACTACACTATTGGTTTGATTTCACGAGTGCTTCAAGACGTAATCACGCAGAGGCGTTCCCAAAGCAACTACACAGCGTCGATGTTCCCATGAAAGGGAACTCCTAATTACTGCATATTATTAGTTAGTAAGGTTGTTAAGTTTAGGTATTTGTAGGATTAAGTAATGTAAAATATGATAATGCAGAACAATGCATTAAAATCAGCACTGAAAACTGAAGCTCTGCTCAATTCAGCACAGATCTGCATGGTGTCTTATTCGTTTGGTTAATGAATGTTCTCTGTTTAATATAAGCATTATTCCTTTCTTATTTATTTGTTTCCACAGTGATGTTATTTTATCAGGCTTATAGCATTGTGTATGCTGTGCTTATTCACTTTCGTCTTGTTTCTTTTGTTAATAAAAGTTCTATACATGAGTTTGTCATTGTTGTTGTGTTTTTCATTAAGAAGAATATCAATTCAAGCAATTTCTGCTAATTAGAAAGCAAGAGTAAAATTCGCACAGACGCACAGGCTTTCATAAGTGATTTAAAAGCGAGGTGGAAAAGAGGGGAAAACTCCAATGTCCCGGTCTCCATGCTACACTAATAATAGTATTAGGCTTTCCTCTGTGTACACATATCCTTACAATTTTGGTACAATTGTACAAAAGTATAATTTTGGCTGTATTATTTGTGACCCCTTTAAAAACTGCTAAATCCCCCCTAACTGTTAGATAAAATTTACGCCCATGATCCCCATAAAACCTCAACAGATCGAGCCGTTTTCATTGAGTCCGTCAGCAGTTGTGGGCATCGCCTGTACAATGTGACGTCTCTAAAATGTTTATTTTATGAATTTGTATTATTTTATATTTGAAATAAGGGGACAGAACTAATACGGATGGTTCTAACTGCTCATAAGTAAGTAATATTAGGCACTTTTGTAGGTCATTGTTTTTCTGTACACCGCTTCCACAGTTCTGAGGAACAGCAAATGTCCTCGTTTATCTCCTGTGGTTAACTTGGCAAGTCATCATCTTACACCTTCTTGTGGTTTTCCAGCTGTGCTAAATGGCAAGGAACCAACTTTCTACCAAACTTTGTACGTTTGTCACGCACAGAACGATGCGAAAGATGAGTGTTATGGGGAATGCAGTAGAATTATTTGAGTTATTCATGTTGAGACATCCATTGTACTAGACATCTAACACAATCTCATGACGGTTCGTAACTATTATTGGTGGCTAATTCGTATGAATCTGTACGATCTCATTCACAGAGTTTCGTATGATCTGCTTACGGCCCAATGGTTATGTTAAGGTAGTCTATGATAAACTGCTTATAATGTTTATCATTTGTTTCATATAAAGGCATCAACTAAATGCATAAATGCAGATGTTATGGCTGACACTGTTCTCAGTTATCCAGTATGTCTTCATCTCATGGGAAAATTTAAGATTAATTGAAGAATCCTACCAAAATGTCTTTTTTTTTAGAAAAAAGTAAGCATAAAGGACCTCTCCAACCCCTCCCCTTAATGAAGAATCAGAGTGAGGTGATGTGATGGAAAACATGTGCAGCCTACTATGATGCCCCACAGCGGCTGAAGTCTAAGGCACAGGGCTTTCCATATCTGTCATGTTGAAGGTGTGAGAGCTCAGTTTGTGGGTTAATGGTGGGTATGTTGAGCATCTGCATGTTTGTAGGAGGAAGAGCCTGCTAAAACACAGAGCTATCATTGGTTTAGAGGGGTTTCCCCCTTGTTCAGCTTCCACGCATGTTATTTCCAAGACATGTGCTTTAGATCATTGACTTTGTGTTCATCATAAGATGTGAATCTGAAGGCATAGCCGACATGAAAACGTTTTCGACAGATGCTGTATATATGTGTTGTACACTGTACTTCCTGTGATGAGTACATAAGACAGGGAGCAGTTTCACATGTCAGGGTTGTAGTTGTAGTTGGTTGGGGGGGGGGGGGGGGGGGTGAAAGTGTACCTGTGGCTTTTTGACGGATGAGCTGCTTTACATATGTGCATGAGGTTTGTCTTTCAGACATTTCACACATTTTCCTCTCTTGTTGACGGTCAACTCTTTAGTATCATTTTGTTGACCGTAATGGAATATATTACTATCGGACTGTTTTGATTTTTTTTAGATGTGCAGTGCTTTTACTGTGGGCAGTCGTGGCCTAATGGTTAGAGAGTCAGACTTGTGACCTGAAGGTCATAGGTTCGAGTCTCAGTAATGGCAGAAGCATGTGGGTGGGGGGAGTGAATGAACAGCAATCTCTTCCACTCTCATTACCCACAACTGAGATACCCTTGAGCAAGATACCGAACCCCCAATGTGTGTGTTCACTGCTCCTGAAGTGTGTGTACTGTTCTGAATATGAGATGATTTTTTTCTTTCTTAGAAACACATCTGAAAAACGGATCTAGATTAATACACCCAGAACAATAGGTGGTGCCAAATACACATAAATCGAATGTGCCAAGAAACACGGTGTGTCAGGGTGCATTTAGTCCTGGTCTGCTTAGCATTCAGATTGGCATTTTTATCACTGAACCTAAAGGTATATGGATATGTTCACAACCCGGGGTGCATTTCCCAAAAGCATCATTAGCCAACTAGCATTGCAATTCCGTCATTACTTACATAGTTCAGCGATTTGGTGTTTCCCGAAACCGTAGTTCAAACTAACATTTTGCATCACAAACTTGTGTGGTTGGAACGACAGCTCTCGAGGTGTGTTTAGAAGCATAGTTTCCTGTTTTTATGACATGTGGACTTAATAAATCCTTATCTTGAGCAAAATCTTTTATTTCAAATATATACAAATGTCATTTATATATTTTTTTTGACAAGAGATTTAAAGCACCGTTTTTGAAGAGTGTGCATGTGCATACGGGCTCTAGTACGTCAGAACAAGCATTTGATTCAATCTGGAAATAAAGCAAAATAACTGAGAATTAGTCCTCTAATTTATAGCAGAAATTCTAGTATTAATTCAATCTCAAACGGATTCATTTAAAGAAGTTATTACTCCACCACCTGCATGACGTCATTCACCGATGTGGTTGAACGACAAGTTTGCGACAGTACGGTTTTGGGAAACAGTCGTGACTAGCTAGTTGATTTGTTCAGCGATGCATCGTACTATGGTAGTTCAGCAGCGACTATCATCGTTGTTCAGGAAACGCACCCCAGATTTCTCTAAGGGTGCTTTCACACCTGCCTCATTTAGTTCGGTTGAATCGTACCAGAGTTCGTTTGCCCCTTTGGTGCGGTTCGTTTTGGCAGGTGGGAAAGCAGCAATCGCACTCGGGTGCGCACCAAAAGCGGACCAAACAAGCTTACCGAGACCTGCTTGAAGAGGTGGTCTCGGTACGCTTTCAAACGAACTCTGGAGCGGTTCGCTTGAGATGTGAAAGCAATCGACCCAGTTAACGGACCAACGAACCAAACTATATCATTTTCATAACGGAAAATATGATATAAAAATCAGTAATGTCTGATTCTGTGAGTGAGCACATTATTTACAATATCTGAAAGCCAACGATTGCCTCTGGTGTGTAATTACACTTCTCCGTGCGAGAATGCTGTCCCGACGAAGTCTCAATTCCCGCTCTGCTTCATTATAAAATTCAAATGGTCTCTCTCGACAGACGGACAACAGGTCGCCTACTAGACAGCTCTGGGAAATCCAGAGATGGAGAGAGAGAGAAAGAGCGCGGGTTTGAATTTGCCGCAGCAAATATGAATTAACTGCGGGAGAGAGCTACATTTATAAAGTGTTTGTGTGTGTCTCGACAGTTACAAATAAAGCCACAATAAACTCATGGAGCGAACTTGTCAATCATTATTTTGATGGATGACGCAGAGAAAATTCTGACCAATAAGAGGACAGTTTTACTCCCATGTGACTTACCTTAACGCATTTTGGTACGCTTTGAAATTTTGCCATGTGAAAGCGAACCGAACCAAGAAAAAAAAGCAACATTGTAACAAATTTAGTCCCTGTTTCGGAACAAAACAAGCGATCCATAGGTGTGAAAACACCCTAAGTTTATGATGTATTGCCTATTTTGAAACAAAACTTACCGAACATCCAAAACAATGCTGTGTGCTGAGATAAATGCACTTGTTGTATGTGTGTAGCCTACATGTGATGGTATATTGACCTGCTGAGAGCTTGTGAAGAGCTTATAATGTGTAAATGTGTATGTGGCAGGAATCCCTCAGTCACACACATAAAAGATTTGATGCGAGGAGATTCGATTCTGATGCCTGAGATGGGCAACATCACCACTAAAAACATGATATGTGTGAGCATTCTGTCCTAATTAGGGTCCCTTTTTAGGGTTTACATGTCTTTGGTTTGTGTTGTGTTTATATATCATCTGAAAAAGAAGTGAACCAAGACCCATATTTTCAGTCTCGGTCTGCTTCAAATGAACCGCACTAACAGAGCAATCACACCAGGGTTCATTTCAATCGAACCAAACATGCCAAGTGTGCACAGTAAAATCCCCAGAGTTAAATCAGCTCTGCTCAGAGTACTTTTGGTCCCTCTCTAAATAGTGTTAAAGTAACATTAAAACAGAGTTAAAGTTAATGAGATAAGCAATTAATAAGGCTGTTCTTGTGTTTCTCTTTTCTTCAGCGATTCTGCTTGTTAACAGCAGGTGTTCATCACTAATGCACAATCATCACTTAATTAATTGCTTAATTATCTCATTAACTTTAACTCTGCTTTACAGTTATTTTAACATTATGTAGAGAGGGACCATATGTACTCTGAGCAGAGTTGATTTAACTGGAGATTTTGCTGTGTGAACACACCCTTAAGCCACGGTCACACTAGACTTTGAGCATGCAAAATTTCTTCAGATGCTGTAACGGTTGTGATATGACTACATCATCTTTTTTATAAACATGAATTCAACATATAATTCAAAGTAATACATTAAAAAATGTAAAAATATAGATTAGAACCTACTCAACTTTACTGCAAAAATATCATTCTTTTAATTCAGTCAAGAGGTCATACCGTGACGAATTGATCTTCTACTGGTCGCACGTCTTCACGTGATGCGAATTCGCAAGTCAGAGTTCACCAAACTTGAACTTTGGAATGCAGCGAAATACGAAATTGTTTTCACAGGAGCTTGAGTTTCCTTTCTGACACATTCACATGCGTTTGAATGGAAGTCGATGGAACGAAAAGTGCAGTGTGACCTCACCTTTAGTGTCATGTTAGAGGATCGTGAGAGCACAAAGACAGTCAAGTCAAGTCACCTTTATTTATTTAGCACTTTTTACAATGCAGATTGTGTCAAAGCAGCTTTACAGTGATAACTGGTATATAATTTTGGCTGCACAGCAGCTCTTAAAGAATAGTGTCAATGCAGGCAGATCAAAGCACTGTTGAATATCAAATATCAAGTCAAATCTCAAGTGTCCCCAACTAAGCAAGCCAAAGGCGACAGCGGCAACTCCAGCAGGTGACATCAGGTGGCAAATAGGTGTTAAAACCAGGCTTAGTCGGGGGGCCAGTTCTTAAGTCTTACAGTCTTAAAAACACTAACAGTCAAAGAAAAGCTTACCGTCTAAGAGCCGCGTGACATGTTTGCGTGCCTCGCTGACGGGACAGTACTTCCCCCATACGTGATTTTAAAATGTAAGACGTGCCCAGATTTCAAAGTATGGGTTGCCATACTTGGCTTTCACGTCACTTTCACTCTTTATTGTTAGAGTATACTAAGTACCAAAAGTTTTTTTTGCAATTTGACAGAAACTGATCTTTCAGCCCAGCGTTTGGAGGGAAGGATTGAAAGATACTGTTTCAGGCAAAAAGGTTTGGGTCAGTTTTTTTCAGATTTTTTTTTAAGAAATGTATGTTTATTCAGCACAGATGCATTACATTCAACAGTAGTTGTAGTAAAGACATATATAATGAAAGACTTCTGTATCAAATAAATGCTGTTTTTTTTTTTTTTTACTTTCAATAGAACATGAACTGAAAAAAATGTAGGCCTATGCATTACATTTACGGTCACTTTGGAAAAAAAATGTCGGTCAACTGCATAAACGATCTGTCACTCAGACCACTGAGAATTTATTCATCACTGTGATGACTTTTATTCCAGACTGTAGGTGATGGTGAAATCCTGTCTGCGGTCATGTCTTCCGCTGAGCCCCCTGTAACCACAAATAAACTAATGGTTTGGCAGGTGGTTTTTTGTCCTCTTCAGTAACACTACCATCAAAGTCCAGTCAGTGAAGTGGATTCTTAAATGACCGAATTGTCTTACACTCTTAAAAATAAGGTTCTTTTATAGTTTTGTGAAGAACCTTTAACAACATTATAAACCTTAAAAAAGGTTCTTTATAGTGGAAAAGGTTCTTTAGATTATTAAAATGTTCTTCAAACTCTGGTGTGGTTTGAGTAAAATATGAACACAACACGGACCAAAGATACCCAAACTAACCAAAAACAGGAAGTGATGTCACAAGATGCGACCCTAAAAAGGACAGAATGCTCGAGCACACCTGTTTTTCTCATCATCGGAGCTACATCGCAGATCACAGTTCAGTACATGCGTCGGAAACGCTGCCTCCTCGCAGCAGATCTTTGTTTGTGTGTGATGAAGGGATTCCTGCTGATGTTTTGACTCCTACACATTTTATAAACTCTTCAGGAGTTCTCAGATGGTCAATGTACCATCATATGTACACACATTTAGCCAAAACAGCATTATTTTTGATGTTCATTAAGTTCTGTTTTGTGTGTGTCTTTAGGTTTGGCCTTAAGAATGACAGTGTGAATGCTAAGTGAACCAGAAATAAATATATATTGGTTCCGGACCAAAAGATCTAAGAGAATTGACAAGTGTGAACACATCCTCGACAAAAATGGTTATTTTAAGAACTGTTCATTGAAAGGTTTTTTGGGAAACCCAAAGTGGTTCTTGTATGGCATCGCTACATAACCCCCCTTTTGGGATCTTAATTTTTAAGAGTACACAGAGATTAGTCTGTAGGTGCCATAACATTAGTGAAATTTTGCAGGAAAAGAGGTTCATTGTCTACTGTCAATAGTGTAGACAGCTCATGCAGTCACTTTCAAAAGAAGCAGCTTTCTGTTGGTCAACATGGCAAATTCGCTCCCGATATTAAAATGACTGGATTTCGTGGAGCAAATGTGACTTATTAAAGCCTAACCAGAAGAAGAAATAGTCCATTGAAACATACAAAATCATTGACTTTGACAGAGAAAAACATTAAACGCCAATGAAATGAGGATGAAGCAACAACCCATAAATTAATCATTTTTATGAATGATGATTTGCAGTCTCAGGTTGGGCATCTGTTTCTGAACAGTGGAGATTATTATTATCACTGGAGATTATTATTATCTCAGCTTTTACTCCAGTCTGTGAATAAATAACAGCTCAGTCATGTCTTCCATGTCACCAGAAGTGTGAAGCAGGTAGGCGGTTTCCTCCTCGTTTATGAATACTATCGTCCAGGACGGTCAGATCAGTTCGGCATGAACAAGACGATGCTGATTTTCACAGTTGGTGTTTTCGGGGGGATTTTAGGGTCCTTGGGTGTGTTTGCTAGTGAGTGTTTTTTCTCTCTCTCTGTGAACGAGGTTTCATGACTTGAGCTATGGTGTGAAATAAAGTGAGAGAAAAGATAATGCTTGTGCAAATGTGGTTTTGGAGCTTCACCCTGAAGCTCTGCCACAGAACTGAGTGGTTTTGTGTTCATGCTGCTATGTGTGAGAATGAAAAAAGAAAACTTTACTGAAACATTCAGTCAACGTGACGTATGAAATATGAATTAACCGTATCGATTAATTTGTGTCCGTGTACAGATGGACCTCCGGTGACTTGTTGCCTCGAGCTAGGATCCAGAAGAGTGCATTTGGAGAAAGTTTTGAACTACAGAATACAAACTAGAGGACTGTGTCCCATAACAGCAGTTGTGTAAGTAAACGACAGATACAAGAGAAACTAGACCTTCTACAAATACAGGTTACACTTTACTTTCTTTTACATTCATTTACATTCTAGTAACTACACAGTAAGTAACTTTGAAACTACATGTCGACTAGAAGTTATTAGAGTACACTAAAAAAATGCTTGTTTAAAAACAATCCAAGTTGGGTTGGAAATGGACAAACCCAGCGATTGGATTGTTTTAACCCTGTGGTTGGGTAATATGTTTATTTAAGTTTTATTTAACCCAACTGTTGTTTAATAATTACTATATGGCTGGGTTAAAACAACCCTTTCGCTGGGTTAAAACAACCCAATCGCTGGGTTAAAACAACCCTTTCGCTGGGTTAAAACAACCCTTTCACTGGGTTAAAACAACCCAATCGCTGGGTTAAAACAACCCTTTTGCTGGGTTAAAACATCCCAATCACAGAGTTAAAACAACCCTTTCGCTGGGTTAAAACAACCCAATCACTGAGTTAAAACAACCCAATCACTGAGTTAAAACAACCCTTTCGCTGGGTTAAAACAACCCAATCACTGAGTTAAAACAACCCAATCGCTGAGTTAAAACAACCCAATCGCTGAGTTAAAACAACCCAATAGCTGGGTTAAAACAACCCAATCGCTGAGTTAAAACAACCCAATCGCTGAGTTAAAACAACCCAATCGCTGAGTTAAAACAACCCATATCGCTGGGTTAAAACAACCCAATTGCATGGTTAAAACAACCCAATTGCAGGGTTAAAACAACCCAATCAAACAACCCAAATCGCTGGGTTAAAACAACCCAATTGCAGGGTTAAAACAACCCAATTGCAGGGTTAAAACAACCCTTTCACTGGGTTAAAACAACCCAATCGCTGGGTTAAAACAACCCAATCGCTGGGTTAAAACAACCCTTTCACTGGGTTAAAACAACCCAATCGCTGGGTTAAAACAACCCTTTCGCTGGGTTAAAACATCCCAATCGCTGAGTTAAAACAACCCAATCACTGAGTTAAAACAACCCAATCACTGAGTTAAAACAACCCTTTCGCTGGGTTAAAACAACCCAATCACTGAGTTAAAACAACCCAATCGCTGAGTTAAAACAACCCAATCGCTGAGTTAAAACAACCCAATCGCTGGGTTAAAACAACCCAATCGCTGAGTTAAAACAACCCAATCGCTGAGTTAAAACAACCCAATCGCTGAGTTAAAACAACCCATATCGCTGGGTTAAAACAACCCAATTGCATGGTTAAAACAACCCAATTGCAGGGTTAAAACAACCCAATCAAACAACCCAAATCGCTGGGTTAAAACAACCCAATTGCAGGGTTAAAACAACCCAATTGCAGGGTTAAAACAACCCTTTCACTGGGTTAAAACAACCCAATCGCTGGGTTAAAACAACCCAATCGCTGGGTTAAAACAACCCTTTCACTGGGTTAAAACAACCCAATCGCTGGGTTAAAACAACCCTTTCGCTGGGTTAAAACATCCCAATCGCTGAGTTAAAACAACCCAATCACTGAGTTAAAACAACCCAATCGCTGAGTTAAAACAACCCAATCGCTGAGTTAAAACAACCCAATCACTGAGTTAAAACAACCCAATCGCTGGGTTAAAACAACCCAATTGCAGGGTTAAAACAACCCAATCGCTGAGTTAAAACAACCCTTTCGCTGGGTTAAAACATTCCATTCGCTGGGTTAAAACAACCGAATCGCTGGGTTAAAACAACCCAATTGCAGGGTTAAAACAACCCATATCGCTGGGTTAAAACAACCCAATTGCATGGTTAAAACAACCCAGTTGCAGGGTTAAAACAACCCAATCACTGAGTTAAAACAACCCAATCGCTAAGTTAAAACAACCCAATCGCTGGGTTAAAACAACTCAATTGCAGGGTTAAAACATCCCAATCGCTGAGTTAAAACAACCCAATCAAACAACCCAAATCGCTGGGTTAAAACAACCCAATTGCAGGGTTAAAACAACCCAATCGCTGAGTTAAAACAACCCTTTCGCTGGGTTAAAACATTCCATTCGCTGGGTTAAAACAACCGAATCGCTGGGTTAAAACAACCCAATTGCAGGGTTAAAACAACCCAATTGCTGAGTTAAAACAACCCTTTCGCTGGGTTAAAACAACCGAATTGCTGGGTTAAAACAACCCTTTCGCTGGGTTAAAACATTCCATTCGCTGGGTTTTTCAACAAAACTTGGGTTGTTTTTAACCCTGCATTTTTAGAGTGTATTAGTAGACTGTATGCTTAATACATGCTAACACTTTAATTTTGCTAATACTTTATTTATAACCTATAAGTAACTTTGCAGTACCTGTCAATTTATTCTACTAATCCAAACCATAACCTAATGTTTACTATTACTCTAATGAGAGTTAGTTGACATGTAGTTGCAAAATATACTTATAGTTAATTGAATGTCTAAAATGGACAATCAAAATTAAGTGTAACCCAAATAAATAAACTGCAGTTTTAAAACCCCTGGAAATCTTTTTAATATTAAGTTAAAGTAAAATGAGAAGCAAAAGAGATAAATCAGCAAAGAATGAGCACTAATAATAAAACATCCTCCTTTTTCCAGGATCCAGACTGTATCTGGGAAAAGTCTCTGTTCTGATCCTGACAGTATCTGGACACAGAGGGCCATGCGGGAGGTGGATAAAAGGAGAGAGCAGGATCCTGTACCTGCAGAAGAAGCATCAGGCGACGGGAGCAGAGGACGGACAGATCCTGTCACAACAACTGAGCTGCCATTGAAAAGAAGGCGGAATAGAGTACAACCAAGACAAAAGTGTAAAAAAGAAAAGTCAAAGACAAGCGCAAAAGCCCATAAGGGTCCCAAAGAAAAGAGATCAGAAAGAGACGGTGTAAAAGGAAAGAACAAGACGGGAAAAAAATGCTAAAACAATATAATTTAGTCTGTCATTTGTCTTTAACTCTTTTTTTTTTTTCAGAATTGCATGATATATATTTGCAAATTGCAAGTTATAAAGTCAGAATTGCAAATTATAAACTCATAATTGTAAGAAAATATCATAATTGTGGGATATAAACTCGTGCAGGGATGACGTCAGATCCCGGAAGTCTAATTCTCCACTGATTCCTTCAAGATTTTCCTATGAGGTTTTATGATGGTGTTTTTCAGTTTATGAGTAAAATAAAGCCTGTACAACCCAAGCTGTCTCATCTAGTTACTCATTACAAATTAATGTTCTCAAAAATGAACATAATGGGTGTGTCATTTCAGTTGTAGAACAAAACATCAAAGTATGCTCAAGTTATGTTTACCACAGGCTTCACTTTACAGATACATTTAAAAATGCATAGGAAAATCTTGAAGGAATTAGTCCTCCAGGTTCTGACATCACCTGCACCTCTGAGAGAAAAGGTCAGAAGTTTATCTTGCAATTCTGAGAAAAATAGAATTGTGAGATAAAAGTCACAATTATGTTTTAAATTTCTGATTTCATGGCGGAAACAAGCTTTTATATGCATTATTATTATTATTATTTTAATCAAATCAATTCTATGTATTTCTCATAAAGTAGAAGCAAAAGATTCTGTTTGCTTGTTAGGTCTGTATGGAAATTCCCTAATGAATGTTAATGTTGATGCTTATATTTGCTTTACTTTAATAAACAAACCCTTTCATAATTCCTGGCAGCAAAAATATAAACTGGTTGATTAATCACAAATAAATAAATGATGTAATATGCAGATTATGTTTATATGTTTTGAAGAAGTATTCTGCTCAGACAGAGATTGTGCTCAGTTTAGTTTGACTTTATGGTTTAGAAGAGGAGGATTTACGCATTAATGTGCATTGACTGACTGATATTCTTTACTGCGGATGGATGGGTGGATGGATGGATGGATGGATGAGTGGATGGATGGATGGATGGATGGATGGATGGATGGATGGATGGATGGATGGATGGATGGATGGATGGATGGATGAGTGGATGGATGGATAAGAGGGTTTAGGTTACAGGAGATGGTCGTAATTTTAGAAACACTATTATAATGAGTAAACAATAATCATGAAAGTGTAAAGAATACGTACAAAAAATAAAAGATGTAAACAAAAATGTTATCCTTTTATAGTGATAAAATTATTTTTATTATTTTAAACTGTGTGAATGTGCTGTTTTTGTTTGTTTATATTTTGATAAGAGACCCAATCATGTATATGTAAAACACCTCAATTTGTGGGCTTTTTTTTCTTCATATTAGTATATTTAGCCCATCCACACACCAGGGTTTTCTCAGAAACTCTATTTTTCTTCATATAGTCTGTACGTGCTCTGATAGGAAGGAAGTGCTATTATTATGCTGCTCTTTAAAAAAAAAAAAAAAAAAAAAAAAAAAACAGTAGTAGAGCATAATTCACAACTGAGAAAGTTGTTTGTCTACTTGTGTGAATAAGAGAGATTAGTTTCACTTTTTTTAATTATGGAATTTATTTATTATTTTTCATTTCAGTTGACATTAATGTAATATAATGCTTTATTTGTGTGTGCCGCAGTTCTTTAACTGAATGTGCTGATGCTCTTCTGACAGATCTCCCTCAACACAGACCCTTCAGCTCAGCAGAGCTTCATTAGAAGAGAACAAGATGAAATTTACTCTGTTTACTGCGTTTCTTTTCTCTGTATGGATGAACGCTGCAGATGGTGAGATTTGACCATTTCAGTTCATAATAAATACTGTGGTTTGACCTCAGTAACTTTCACTCGACTGAATGCAGAAGTTGAGCTGATATTGTGTCTTTATGAGAGAGAACATGTGTGTTCATCTTACACTGAGAAAGTCATGATTATTTACTGAATATAATGATGTGCTTCTCCAATAGGTCAGGATCGTCCACTACTCTGCTGTCTTACTGTGTCAAACACCAGAATACCAGTTCAAAACATTGTGAAATATGATGTACAGAGGCCACCAATATGTCCTATCAGAGCTGTAAGGCACGTTCAGAGTTATTATAGTTATTTCATGATTTTACATTTATTTTAATTAATTAATTAATTTATTTATTTATTGACTGTATTGTATTATTATTGGGAGGATAATTAAATTATGAAAGCTAAAATGTCAAGTATTTTTCCCCCCATGCACAGATTCCACACCAGGAAAAATAAAATTATTTGTTCAGATCCAGAGAGCAAATGGGCTAAGAAAGCAATGGAGACAGTGGATGGGAGAACAACAACAAATCCTACTACATGCTTCACAAGTACAACAAACATGATCCCAACTACAACACACAAAACACCAGGATCAGAGACTGAGACTGAGACCAGCACGAGTTCAACTGAACAACCAATATTGGCGGGAATTGAAACATCTCAACCAAAGACTGAGACCAGCGAATCAACCACGGATCATCCAGACTGCTGTCTCACTGTGACAAACACCAGAACAGATGAAGACATCGTGGATTATCACATACAAGATTCATCTCTGTGTCCGATCAGAGCTGTGAGGCAAGTTCAGAGTTATTATAATAGATCTCAATATGAAGTGTTACACAGATGCTGTAATAAATGGGTGGAAACAGTGAATAAACAATGAGCTAAAACTTATTTTTCTAAGTTTTAGAAACAGCAGTGCTGTACGTTCAGTGCTAAAATCTTGTTTTTTGTTGTAGTTTAAAATTTCTATTAACAATAACAATTATCGTTGAAAGTATTATCTATTATTCTTTTTAGAAATGTAGGTTAAACACAATATTAAAACAACTCATTTGCTTATTTACAGATTCATCACTGTGGAGAACAACACAATCTGCTCTTCTCCGGCAGAAGAATGGGTCCAGGATTACATACTGAACCTGAACAGAAGAAACACATCTACAGACACACTTCAGCTGGACGGGTTACCAGAGGAGGAGAAACACACATCAGAAATAAATCATCCATATACAAACAACAATGAATACTTTTGTTTAAAGAAGGAACCAGTTCACTACTTTTGTATCAAACAGCCTTAAAACTTCTTCTGTTTGAACAGTTTGGACAGATTTTTAAGGCTTATACACTGATAACACCAGATGACTGAATGACTGTAAGTCTAATAACTGAAGTGATGAAAAATCAGCTGTGCTTTCTGTTTTATCATGATTTTTATTCATGTTTTGTGTGATTACTTTTATTTTGTGTATCGTTTTTCTTCATCTAAAATAAATTTAAGTATCCAAAAAAAACTTGTAACACATAATACCAATACTGCTACTGATGTAAGGATGACTTTGATTATAATATTATTATATTATTACAGATGAAATGCCTGTATCAGTATAAAGTATGCACTTCTGCCTATATTCCAGCATCATCACATTATTCATCACACTCTTCCTCTGTGAAATGTGTGTAATCCTCACGTGATACAGTCCTGAAACTCTGACAGCTCTCTCAAATAAGGAGATAGACTAAGTATTAACAGTTATGAACTTGTGTGAAACACTTACTCTAGTCTAAGAATAAGAGTAAAATGACGTCATTCCAATGAAGACTTTAGCTGGTCTTTATGCAGCAGACAGGATGTGACATGATCCCTGGATCTGATGCTTTTCTCCATATCTCCTCCTGCAGACTCGGCCATTATTATTGTGGTGTACAGTAGCCTTTACAGTATTACTGCTGGAGCTCGAATCCTGAACTCTTGTGCTGATTTAGTGCTTCTGCCTTTACAGGTAATCTAACATGATTTCATCTTCACACTGATGCGACAACATCATGCAGTGGGAGAGTTTACATGTATGAACGGCGAAATATCATATCAGACTTCGTTTGTGAGCAGATCAGAGTTAATGAGGACGCGCACGTGAAGTTAATCGGTTACGAGCATTAAATAACCTAACCATCCGATCGAAGAGAAACGCGTGCACACGCACGAATTTCGATTTCACGAAATCAAGGAACTTCTGATATCAACATGGAAATCTGAACAACTTATATTTTGCTCGAAACGTCACATTTGTGT
Source organism: Chanodichthys erythropterus (assembly GCF_024489055.1). Taxonomy (NCBI): domain Eukaryota; kingdom Metazoa; phylum Chordata; class Actinopteri; order Cypriniformes; family Xenocyprididae; genus Chanodichthys; species Chanodichthys erythropterus. The sequence goes on from NC_090236.1 coordinate 40,617,237, forward strand.
TTTGTATTAACAGAAAATTGCATGTAAAAAGAAGTGTTTGATCATCATGTCATTAAATTCAAACTCTGATATGCTCATATTGGTGCACATGTAAATATACTGAGTAAGAGAACTGGAAACGACACAACATCTTTCTGTTTCATGCGTCACAATGTTTTCTCTCTGTCTCTCTTTACTTTCGTTTTCATTTAGGCCTAAAGACGCTGATTATTTAAGGCGCTTATGGAAACTGGTATCCAATAACACTGCTTTCATACAGTGATTATAACGTGTTGAAGGCAATATTAAACTTGAGCTCGTGCACACAGAGCACGCTCACGGTGATCAATCACAATAACATCTCGAGGATCAAGAGAACAGCTGAAGACACCACAGCTTACAAGAATAACTATTAGAAAAAATGCAGGATGTTTGATCATCATGAAAACATTTTAATTGCAAACCCCATTTCTAGATTTGGGACATTTTGTAAAATGCAATAAAATCAATCTGTGAATTCTCTTGTATCTTAAGAAAAGCTTTCCAATGTTTTCACTGACCAACATGATTGTAGTTTGTGAATATAAACACATTTTGGTTTTGATGTCTGCAACACACTGACAGAGGCAAAATAAAAATGAAACGATTATATAATATCCAAGTTAAACTGTTTTTTAAGCATGTTTGAATCATGTTTGGGTGTAAAAGAGCTTCCCAGGAAGAAAAGGGTCACGGCTCACCACTTTGTGCCGAATGAGAGAATTGTCAAACGATTCAGAAATCACATTTCTCAATGCAAGATTTCTGGAGTGTTGCAGCCATCAAAATCAAAATGTCTTTATACTTACAAAATACAATAAAGTTGTTCATTGAAAACATTGGAAATCCTTTCTTAAAGTTCAAGAGAATTAACAGTTTTGAGAATTTTGTAGTATTTTACAAGATGTCCCAACTCTTCTGGAAATGGGGTTTGTATGTTAGAACTGATTATTGCTGATATCGGCCCATGAAAACTCATTCAGCTCACTCATATCATCAAATGTTGTTGAAACGACAAGAAATTCTCAACAAGAAAGAGTCACAGTGTACCAGTCGACTGATACTTGATGGTTGGCAAAGAAAAAGCGAAAGTTCTGGATGTTTTAAACACTGAATATTGCAAGTAAACCAGTTAATGTATACGTTAACTTGTGGTGTGTTTTCTGCATTTTCAGCAGTTTCTCATAGCAGTGCATGCAGCACATCTGAACCTCTCTCAACCTTAATCCCAGTCAAGACTTCCTCCATCAGAAGTGTGACACACGATGAAGATCGCTCTGTTTACTGTGATTCTTCTGGGGTGGATGTGTGTTGGAGAATCAGGTGAAAGTTCTTCTTACTCTGCTGCAGAAGTGCTGATTTTGTTCTTTATCACATACAGTATATTCATCTCATCTGAATCCAATGATTACTCACCTGAATACAATTACTGATGTGCTTTTCCAATAGATGATAGACATACAGGATGCTGTCTTACTGTGACAAACACCAGAATACCAGTAAAAAACATTGTGGATTATGACATACAAGAGCCAACAGGAACATGTCCCCTCAGAGCTGTAAGGCAAGTTCAGAGTTACTATAATCTATTACAATATACATTTACACAGATTCAGTACATGGATAGATAATTTAATGATGAGAGCTAATAAGTCAAGTATTTTTTCCCATGTACAGGTTCCGCACCATAAAATATATAATTATTTGTTCAGATCCAGAAGACAGTTGGGCTAAGAGAGCAATGAATGATGTGAATGGGAGAAGGATGCCGACAGAGCAACCCTGTGAAGAAGCTGCTGTGTATGATGGAGTTACAGCAACTACAACTGCAATACAAAGGACCGGCACTGAGGGTGAGAGAACAGCAGAAAAACATTTGTTTTTGATTTCAGGTCTTGGACATAGAGAATGTGTAGGCCTATTTTGACACGTACAAAACAATGATTTTGTGAAGTGTTGCTTTACTTCTACAACAAAAGACTGCTGCTTAACAGGAAAAAAAAAAAAAAAGTGAAGGCAAAAAATGAAAATTGTATACAAAAACATATATATTTGTCTCTAACAGGATATGGGCATCCAGAAAGCTGCTGTTCTACTGCGATGAGCACCACAATCCCAGTTAAAATTCCTGCTGCATTTAGACCCCTTTTGACCCGGAAGAGGTACATAACAAATAATAATAATAAAAAAACAAAAAACAGATAATAATAATAATAATAATAATAATAATAATAATACAAAAATGAAACTTCGGTAATGGGTTAAAACTTTCAAAATAGACATTTATTTTTCAGATAAAAAAAAGAAGAGGATATAACTGTGGCTTTGCACATGACATTATGTTGTTGTTGCTTAGATTTGTCTGAAATTACTGAACGCATAATGAATATAATATAATATAATATAATATAATATAATATAATATAATATAATATAATATAATATAATATAATATCATTGAAAACATTTCATCCATTGAAGTCAGTGGAGTTCATATTGATATTTCTCATATTATATGTACTTAATATTTTTTTTTTTTAAATTTAATTTCATCTAATGATATATTCCACTAAGTTTCTCAGATATAGAGAAAATATTTTTTAAGCAATATTTGCTTTATTTTAAGCAATAAGCAATTTAATAAATGTTTATTGCTTCATTATTATTCATTAAACATATCAATAAATTTTCATTTCCAACATATTTTGGGTTCATTTTAAGCAAGAAATACAACCATTTTTAATCAATAGTTGAGTTAAATAAAACTACCCAGCATGTTGGTCAAACATTTAACCCAACCACTGTGTAAAACAACCCAATCACTGGGTTTGTCCATTTTTAACCCAACTTGGGTTGTTTTTAACCCAGCATTTTTTAGCGTGTAGTAATATTATGGTAATAACACAGTAACATTCAAAACTTTAAAAATGTTGTGCATTCACTTATCAAGTTGAAGTTACTGATCAGATTCAAAATAGATTTAGTTGAAAAATATTAAGGTATGTCTGTTAATAAACAGACCCAGGAATGAAAAAGGTGTATCATTTTTTAATTGCATAACGAGGTTTAAAAACATTTTGGATTATCGCATCAGAGCTTTAAGACAAGTTCAGTGTGATGCACAGATTCAGCAACAATAATTAAACCATGACAACTAACAAGACTTTTTCTTTCTTTATTTTACACTTACAGGTCTCACAGCAAGAAAATGCTCCACAAGTACCAAAGCAAATCATGATTAGTCAGATCCAGATAGCGGTTGGACGAAGAATCAATAAACAGTGTGGCTTTTGAATAAAAAATTAATAAAATAAATTAATAATTAATAAGCTATTAATAAGCTAAATACTTAAGTTTTTACTTTTATATCCTTACATATTTTTTATGGCTTTTTTTGCCAGTATACCGATATTACTAAAATGACTGAAATACTTTCAAATCTAAAAAAAATGATTAAGGTGATATAATGAAAAATCAACATTTTACAATTGTTTTGCCTTGTTAAATCTTTTATATTCATGTTTTGTGTGATTTTTGTATTTTGTTTTTTTTTATGTACTTAATCTAAAATACATTAGCAACAAGTAATCTTGTTCATATTACATTTTTTGTATGCATTGTGCTATTGGCAACATAATAAATGATCAAATATTGTATTGTTTTCTCTCATATGGAACTTTGGAAAGTCTGATTCATTCTAGTGAATCACTTTGGAAGGTTCGTAATAAACAGATTCACTGATCCAGATCCAATTTTATGTAATATTCCAGTTAAGTCTTTTCAATATTATTTCTGTCTAACAAACATTGAAATTAACAATATACTTGGATAAAAGTTTATATTTCAGATATAAACTGATGTCTACAGTAGCGATCAAAGTTGAGTAGGCCTAAATCTTTTTGAAAGTAACTATATATATATATATATATATATATATATATATATATATATATATATGTGTATATATATATATATATATATATATGTGTATATATCTCTTTATATGTATATATCTCTTTAGGTTCATAGGTTCGGCCTTAAAAATTGTGAATGCTAAGCAGACCAGGACATAAATATATTAATAAGGACCAAGAGTACCGACAAGTGTGAACACATACTGAGACAAAAACGATTATTTTATGAATGTTCACTGAAAGGTTGTTTGGGAAACCCAGGATCCAGGATCATGGTTCTTCTATGGCATCGCTACATAACCCCCCTTTTGATATCTTCATTTTTAAGACTATAGAGAGATCAGTTCATAGGTGTGGTAACATTAGTGAAATTTTGCAGGAAAAAAGGCCCATCATCTATTTTCAATAGTATAGACAAGTCACTTTCAGAAGAAGCAGCTTTCTGTTGGTCAACTCAGCAAATTCACTCCCAATATTGACTCCTGATAATGAAACGACTATATATGACTGCATATTAAAGCCTAACCGAAAGAAAAATACAAAACAATTCACTTTGGCAGAGAAAAATCATTAAACGTCAATAAACAGGTGTCTGAAAAAATAGAATTGAATGTTGAATATTATGGAGCATGCTTCAGATAGATTAAAGCTATCTTGGGGGTGCGCTTGGGAAGAGGCTGTTCCTCCAGCTCCAGTGAGCTTTCCATTCCTTCCCAGTCTCCATTCTTATTGAGAAGGCATGGAAAAACCCATAAACTACCTGTATCCATTGATATGGGCATGCAAATTATGCCAATGTTGAGGGTATACGCAAGTGTGGATATGTGGCGATGCCCCCTATTGATGAGACATTCGTGAACTATCTCGGCATCAACTAGCCGAACTTCGCCGCGCCACAGACCTGACTCGCCGCGCCACTAAGCAAACTGCTGCTGCGATCGGTTGATCGATTGAACCTGGCTGACATCGGGGAGAAAGAGAAGGGTTTTCTCCTCGATGCACCGGTCTCGCCTCTTGAACTTTTTGGGACTTCCGTTGAGGCAGTGGTTGGGAAGTTGGGAAGGAGGCGAAGGCGTGCTCGGCGGCTTTTAAATCTTGTATACCGCGCTGGTCCGAGTCTGCAGCCGGTTTTGGTCTGAGGACTATAGACAGGGCCAGAGGTCTAGGGTCGCCTCTGAGAAGCAGGTCTCAGTGAAGGCGTGACAATTTGTTTATATTTTGATGATAGACCCAATTATGCATGTAAAACACCTAAATTGGTGTACTTGTTTTTTGCATTTTGGTGTATTTCACCCATCCACCCACCTGGGTTTTTCTCAGGAACACACACAACAACTTTATTTTTTCTTCATAAATTCTGTACACTGACTGATAGGAAGGAAGTGCTATTTTTTATGCTGCTCTTGGGAAAAAAAAGAAAGAAATAAAATCTCATCAAAATAACACAGTAGTGCATGATTCACAACTGAGAAAGTTGTTTCTCTATATTTCGAGCTGTGTGAGTAACAGAGGTCAGTTTCACTTTTTAATTACCAAATATAATTATTTATTTTAAATGTATTTATTTATCTATTTATTTCATTTCAGGTGACATAAATGTTCTAACACAATATGTGCAGAGCTTCATTAGAAGAGAACAAGATGAAATTTACTCTGTTTACTGCGTTTCTTTTCTCTGTATGGATGAACGCTGCAGATGGTGAGATTTGACCATTTCAATTCATAATAATTACTGTGGTTTGACCTCAGTAACTTTCACTCGACTGAAAGCAGAAGTTGAGCTGATATTGTGTCTTTATGAGAGAGAACATGTGTGTTCATCTTACACTGAGAAAGTCATGATTATTTACTGGATATAATGATGTGCTTCTCTAACAGGTGATGTTCGTCCAAACTGTGTTAACAATCAGAATACCATTTAAATTCATTGTGGATTATCACATACAAGATACATCTAGATGTCGTATCAGAGCTGTAAGGCAAGTTCAGAGTTCTTAAAATATGTCATGATTATTTGTTTGTTTGATATTTTGGGTGGATAATTAAATGATGAAAGCTAAAACATCAAGCATTCCTTTAATTATTCATTCCATGTCCAGGTTCCTCATCAGGCAAGGCATATATATTTGTAAACATCCAGATGACAGATGGGCTATCAGAGCGATAAATGAAGGGAAAAAAGCAAATTGTAGAAAGAAAAAGGGATCTTGCGTAAAACCCAAAAGAACCACTCGTGGTCATCCAGACTGCTGTTGTACTGTCACAAACACCAGAAGACGAGCTGAAAACATTGTGAGTTACACCATACAAGATTCATCAGGAGTGTGTGCTGTCAGAGCTGTACGGCAAGTTCAGAGTTATTATAATCTATCATTATTTTATTCATTTATTTATTATTTTTGGGTGGATAATTAAATTATGAAAGTTAAAATGTACATTATTTTTTTTCCCCATGCACAGATTCCACACCAGGAAAAATAAAATTATTTGTTCAGATCCAAAGAGCAAATGGGCTAAGAATGTAATGAAGATAGTGGATGGAAGAACAACAAAACCTACTGCATGCTTCACAAGTACAACAAACATGATCCAAACACATGAAACACCTGAACTGAAGACTGAGATCAGTGAATCAACCACGGATCATCCAGACTGCTGTCTCTCTGTGACAAACACCAGAGTACCAGTTGAAAACATTGTGGATTATGCCATACAAGAGCCAACAGGAGTATGTGCTATCAGAGCTGTAAGGCAAGTTCAAGGCTTTTATAATACAATATACATTTGTACACTTCAGTAATACATGGACAGATAATTAAATGATGAGAGCTAATGGTGTTGTATTTTTTCCCATGTACAGATTCCTCACCAAGAAAGGCAAATATATTTGTTCAGATCCAGATGACAGATGGGCTAAGAGAGCAATGGAGATAGTCAATAGGAGAAGGACACCGACAGAGGAACCTTCCAAAGAACCGTTTGATCAGGGGTGTAAAGGGTACTTGAAAACCATACTTGAGTAACAGATACCTTGCAGTGAAAATGACTCAATTTCAAGTTACAAGTAACCAATTCCAATATGATATGAGTAGATTTTAACAGTATTTTAAATTAAATACTCAAGTTTTTACTTTTATATCCAACAGCCTTACAACTTTTTTTTATGGCTTTCTATGCCAATATACTGATATTACTAGAATGACTAAAATACTTTTAAATCTAACAAATCTATAAGGTGACTATAGTGGAAAAATCAACATTTCACTCCAATTGTTGGAGTGAAAACAATTGGAAACCTTGTGAAATCTTTTATAATCACATTTCATGATATGCCTAGTATTTTTTTTTTTTTTTGTAAATTGTTTTCTTAAAGGATTAGTTCACTTTCAAATAAACTTTTCCTGATAATTTACTCACCCTCATGTCATCCAAGATGTTCATGTCTTACTTTCTTCAGTCAAAAAGAAATTAAGGTTTTTGATGAAAACATTCCAGGATTTTCATGTACTCCAAATGGTTGAAGGTCAAAATTACAGTTTCAGTGCAGCTTCAAAAGGCTTTAAATGATACCAGACGAGGAATAAGAGTCTTATCAGATACTTTCCTGACTGCATTGTGCCAAGTGTAAAGTTTGGTGGAGGGGGATTGTGGTGTGGGGTTGTTTTTCAGGGTTTTGGGCTTGAACCCTTAGTTCCAGTGAAAGGAACTCTTAATGCTTCAGCAGACCAAGACATTTTGGACAATTTCATGCTCCCAACTTTGTGGGAACAGTTTGTGGATGGTCCCTTCCTGTTCCAACATGACTGTACAAAGCAAGGTCCATAAAGACATGGATGAGTGAGTTTGGTGTGGAGGAACTTGACTGGCCTGACCTCAACCCGATTGAACACCTTTGGGATGAATTAGAGCGGAGACTGTGAGCCAGACCTTCTCGCCAACATCACTGCCTGACCTCACAAATGCGCTTATAGAAGAATGGTCAAAAATTCCCATAAACACACTCCTAAACCTTGTGGAAAGCCTTCCCAGAAGAGTTTAAACTGTTATAGATGCAAAGGGTGGGCCAACTCCATATTAAACCCTATAGAATAAGAATGGGATGTCATTAAAGTTTGTGTGCACATAAAGGCAGGCATCCCAAAACTTTTTGCAATTTACCCCCGGTTTCACAGATCAGGCTTAAGCTAGTCTAGACTAAAATGCATGTTTGAGCTGTTTTAATTGAGAGTCAGTGCCATTGATTTGTCTCAAGATGCACACCAGTAATGTTTTTTTTTCTAGTGAATATTTATAAAAGTACTTAAATGCCCAAATTGAACAAAGGCCTAATCCTTGCTTAGGCTAAGCCCTGTCTGTGAAACCAGGCCATAGTGTAACATCCAATATTGGAAATCTTTCCGTTTTAAATGAAGAAGTCGAGCCAGTGGATATCACACAAGAAGCAATAAGCAGACTCTGTGCAAGAGTTATGAAGGTGATAAATTCTTAACCTCAGTCAGTCTTCACTACAGAAAGTGAAAGCAGAAAGTGATGGAGCTGTATCTGATGCTGCATTGACGGAGCATATTCTCCCAGAGACGACCAGATAACGGTAGATATCTGTCTTGATTTATTCCTTTATTTCTCTTGTGGCATGTACATAAGTCGGTGCTGCTCTTAATTTACATTGATGACTGCGGTGTTATGAAATATTATAGACTGTTATTAATAACAGGCTTATGATTCATTGTATTGACTAATAGACCTAAAAATGTTTCAAACATTTCAAAGAGAAGTTAATAGCCTAATCGTTTATTATCCTCACTGTCAATACTGCTGTCACTCTCAGCGCATCTCTCGTCTATTCGTCTTTCTATCCTGGAGTCGGCTGATTAGTTTCATTTTCCTCGCAGACCCCATGAAAGGGACCCCCTTCCTAAATAAGAGAAGGACCCTTACAGTCCCGTTTATAACTACTGTGCATGAACAATATTATGTGAAATTAAGCATGTTGTTTGTTAAATTAAATGTCTTTTACTCTTCATTGCACTAAAGTAAATATTTAAAATATTACCTGTACAATATTTACTTGCTATTTATGCTGTGTGTGAAGTTTGTTTTTTGAAATATTTACCGAAAATAATGTCATACTGCCAGCAAGCATGCCAAGGACAACATTGACAGAGACAAATTTCCCTAAAAAGATATGGTTTTTATTTTTATTCTGCTTTTATTGTGCACAAGCCCCTTTAGCACCTCCCTGTGTCCTGTGGTCTCCAACCAAATAAGTTTGAGCTCAGCAACATTAACTAAAGCTTGTTTTCTGCGTAAGATAATGTTTGTATTCTACTATGTAGTATTTATGCATTTAACTTTTATAAAAGTACACTTTCAGAAAAAAATGTTACAAAAGCTGTAACTTGGATGCTACCTTTTCAAAATGATCTGATATGTACCAAATCTGGTACTAACATACCTAAAGAAGGGTTAGTTTACCCAAAAATGTCACAAGAAAGACTTTCGTTCATCTGCGTAACACAGATACTGAACCTCATTGGTTCTTAAAGGATTAGTTCACTTTCAAATAAACTTTTCCTGACAATTTATTCACCCTAATGTCATCCAAGATGTTCATGTCTTTCTTTCTTCAGTCGAAAAAAAATGAAGGTTTTTGATGAAAACATTGCAGGATTATTCTCCATATAATGGACTTCAATGGGCACCAAATGGTTGAAGGTCAAAATTACAGTTTCAGTGCAGCTTAAAAGAGCTTTAAACAATACCAGACGAGGAATAAGAGTTTTATCTAGAGAAACCATCAGTCATTTTGGAAAAAAATACAACTTTATATGCTTTATAAACACACATGATCGCTTCGCACGTGCTTCCGCTTTCCGTATTCTTCAAAACGCTTGCGCTGTATGTCCTACGCCTTCCCTATTTTTTTCATAAGTAGAATAGGGAAGGCGTACAGCCTGGGATGTTTTCATCAAAAACCTTCATTTCTTTTCGACTGATGAAAGAAAGACATGAACATCTTTGATGACATGGAGGAGAGTAAATTATCAGGAAAAGTTTATTTGAAAGTGAACTAATCCTTTAAGGAGATCAAAGGTGCTGCTTAACACAAAAATTAACCTCAACGATTCTTGCTGAAGCTCAAATTGGAAATTTAATTTTTGGGTGAACTATCCCTTTAAGGAACTAATATACATCCTTTAGGGGTAAATAAGGTACAAACTAGGTAAATAAGGTAGACTAACTTTTAAAAGGGTCTTGCTCCAGTGACTGAGAGTTTACTAAAATTACTCACTTTAAAGGATGTCTTTTACTCGAGGGGATTGTTCACTCAAAGAAGATACAAGATCTTTGATATGTTATTGACATTCACTGTATAGATAAAAACATTTTTCAAAATGTCTGCTTTTGTGTTCCATAGAAATTCAAGACAGGTTTGGAATGACAAGAAGGTGAATCACTGATGGGTGAACTATCCCTTTAATATATTAGTGCTCTTTTATCAGAAATGAAGTAGTTTTTCCACTACTGCTGAAACCCAGAGTGCCACTCAGTGCCATGAACACGAAGTCATACCGCACATTCTGGCCATAGCTATTATTATGATACAGTTCTCATCTTTTCCAGTGACTCAGGACAAGATGATGTAATTCTGGTCAGTGAATACTGAACATTCAGACGTGTGCACATAGCCTTCTGCTGTTCTTTGGTTTAGATCTTAGTATTTAATGCATAATAGGGTGCAGCATCGCTGTCACTACTTCCTTTCGCCGAACAGAGTGTGAAGCTGTGGTCTTTCATCTACACCAGAACACTTCACAAATAGCTCAGAGGACATCATACACTGTGTGATTTCGAAACAGGAAATGAAATGCGTGTGGTTATTCATTTAGGTCTACATATTTATTTGTATATAAGATCAGAAAGGACCAGGGCAATAGTAAACAATCGCATAAATGTTAACCTTATAAAATGCTTTAATCACATTAAACTCTATGTATGTTCGTTTAAAAGGCGTCTCGAAACACCTGCACGTGTCTCAGTTTGAGTGTAGGTGAGTGTTGGGTGGGAGCTGGTTTTGTTTTAAGGTCTTAGTGAGACATGGAAGATCCCATTAAGGCTGTATAAAACGTTTGTGGTTTCATGATCACAGCCCCTTCAAGGCCTGTGTAGTTTCCACACGCGTTGAACATGCCCACATTTTATGCACAGTGTTCACAAAGTGCAAAGTTGCTGTTAAATTTAGCGTCAAAGCTCTACTTTACCTGTTGCATATGACAGATATTTATTGCTGCAAACACATTATGTAACTCGAGTCAAGCCAATTCCTTTGTGAAGGTAGTGAGGTCTTGCTCTACATACAGAAAAAGCTCCATTGTACAACCACATTTCTGACATGGTAACACGGAAATACCATGCAAGGAAACACCAAAGGAATTTATATGGACCCCAAATAAAAATTAGCACATGCTATAATCTTTTTGAACACATTTTCATTCTTTTTAACCACATAAAAATAATAACATTAACCAAGGGAACAAACTGACACATACATAAAAACCAGATCAACGTAATATGACAGGAACAGAAACAGAAACAAACATATTCATGACAATATAATTACACTCTAAATAATGCTGGGTTGTTTCAACCCAAATTTGGGTCAAATATGGAACAACCCAGCCAGTGGGTTAAGTGTTTAATTTACATTTTTAACCAAATGTTTGGGTTTTTCGATATTTGACCCAAATTTGTGTTGAAACAATGTTTAAGAGTCTATTTATTTATTTATTTAAATACATAAATAAGTTTAAGTTAAACTCAAAATGAAAAATTAAATATTAATAATAATACATTTTAAAACCAGGGACAGGTTCTGCATATGAATTATGTAGATCAGCCCTGAATTTAAGTGAATCGTCACTCTGACCAGAACTGTAGGCCACGATGAACTGAATTCAGTCACTCTGAACGCTCATTGTGAATTCTGTAACCCCTTATTTTCCTGTATGTGGTTGAGTGCAACTCTTTCTCTTTCTCACTTTTGGTCTTCCACTCATCAGTCATCTTTTCCTGTCCCCATCTGAGGTGTCTGTGGGCCTGTAGGTGACGGAGAAAAAGTGGTGAGCTCTGAGGGCTGAAAGACCTCCCTCCACATAGACCCTTCAGCACTGAAGAACGTCACACAATTAGAAGAAAGCAACGGGACAAGATGAAGTTCTCTCTGTTTTCTGCTGTTCTTTTCTGTGTAGGATGGATGAGTGTTATGGTAACAGGTGAGATTTGATTATTTTAATTTCTGAGATCTTTGGTTAAAAACTGTGGTTTGACCTCAGTAACTTTCACTCGACTGAAAGCAGAAGTTGAGCTGATATTGTGTCTTTATGAGAGAGAACATGTGTGTTCATCTTATACTGAGAAAGACATGATTATTTACTGAATATAATGATGTGCTTCTCCAATAGGTCAGGATCGTACTGTAAGCTGCTGTCTTACTGTGTCAAACACCAGAATACATCATGAAAACATAACCAAATATGACATACAGAAGCCACCAATATGTCCTATCAGAGCTGTAAGGCAAGTACAAAGTTATTTTGAAATTTGAAATGTTATTATTTATTTATTTATTTATTTGCTTATTTTTAAAATGAATTTTTGGGAGGATAATTAAACGATGAATGCTTAAACATCAAGTATTTCTTTTTTCTTCCATGTTTAGATTCCTCACCAAGAAAAACGTAATTATTTGTTCAGATCCAGAGAGCAATTGGGCTAAGAAAGTAATGAAGATTGTGGATGGAAGAATGACAACACAACCTATAAAACCAATTACATGCTTTACAAGAACAACAAAGATGATCCCAACTACAACTACAACTAGCAAAACACCAGTAACAGAGACTGAGACCAGCACGAGTACAACTGAACCACCAAAAGTGACTGAGATCAGCACGAGTACAACTGAACCACCAAAAGTGACTGAGATCAGCACACCTCGACCGGAGACTGAGATCAGCACAACAACCACCCAACAAACTTCAGTGACCAAAGAAACGCCAGAATCTTCTTCCAGTACTGCGACAACATGTGGGACACGCGGACCAGCCTCATCACCAACAGAAACAACACCTGGACAAGACACAGATCAGACCACAACTTCAACAACGAAAACAGAAACAACATCTACAGAGACCACCACAAGTCCACCAAAGAAGACAAAACTATCACCGTTACTAATAAAAAAACGTAGGAAAAGCAAGAAACAACTTCATAAATATCAGTATAAATCTGGATAAAACAGGACAATTTGTATATACATGCACACATTTTACAGTAAGTTTGTACTCAGAGTTGTGAGTTGAAGCACTACAGATATTGTTTAGTCCTCGTCGACTGGTCTTTTAGCTGTACGCTGTAAAAAAAAAAACATTGTTGGTTTAACAAAGTAAGTTTGAGTTGATAAAAATGAAGGCGATTGGTTTAATCAATAGAAACTCAAAATATTTTGCTATCTGAACCACATTATTGAAGTTGATTTGACAAAAGAAAAAATGTTTTGTTTTTTTTACAATGTCAATTTTGACCAGTTGTGTTTCTACTGAGTGTGTAATTTAAAATATTTTGCTTTGTTATTGTTTATTAATAAATTAATTCAGCAAATATTTGTAAATATAAATAAAATGTAGACTTTATTACAATAACCAATTAAAATAATGTGTATATTTTTTTGTGTATAGTGTTTTCATCATGCATTTGTACTTAAAAAAAAAAAAAAAATGTAAAATTTAGCTGCAGGATCTGAAACTGGAGTGATGGAAAAAGCCTTCATCACATCATCTTCCTATATTGAGGAGTGCAGTGTCACAATATCACCACGTGGTGGCAGACTAACCTAGAGAACTGCAGCATTTAGCCAAACATGAGATGAGAATGCTCAATGTTACACCTGTAGAGTTAAACTTCATACAGGATAAAGCTGGTGTAAAAACAGCTGGAAATCAACTGAATTGTCTCAGGATGAAAAAACAGCCTAAGTCTTAACCACGATTTCTCTGTAAACTTCAAACTATAATAATCTAAAGGAAGACAGTCTCATTGTCAGTCTCAGCAGGATGAGAACAATCCAGTGATTTGCATATGTCTACTTCATCCCACTGCTCCAGACAGACACAAACTAAACCAACTGAGGTAAAACAACATAATTATGTTGATTTCAGACACAGGACGCTGGGGTGTCTTATTTTGTTTCTTGATTTTCTCTCTGTTTGCACGGGCACGCTTGTTGGGTCACCAATCATACGGCAGATAGAAATGAGATTCTTAATAAAGCTTGCGAAATTACAATCAATACTTGGCTTCAGATGCTCATCCGCCTGTTTAAAGATGAAAAATTCATTGCAAAATGTAGGAAACACGGTTAAAATGAAAAACAGAGGAGATGTTATCAAACTTGAGGATACCTCTGATTTTATTTAGATCTTGAAACAAGAGGCGAATTGAACTCATTGAGATTCACAAACACTGATTCCTCCCTGTATAACGCGTCCTTCATCTGGGGACATTACGACAGGAGCCCGGCTGCATTTTGTGCATAAAAATAAGTTGTTTTTCGCCAATAACAACAACGATCGATATTGTTTATATCACGGCCGTGAAAAATTTCACATAAAAGTGTGAACATTTACAGCGCTCTCCTTCACATTCAGACTCGTCGACACATACAGCGGTTTTCCTCCTCAGATTTTTTATGGCTCGGCTGAGTCGAGGTCCTCGTAAATCTACAGGCGGGAAATAAATGCCAGCGGCCCTTTGCCTGAGTTGGTCAGGCGAAAATGAATGGAATAAAACAGGGCTTAATAGCGCGGAGCAGGTAATTACCTTCTCTGGCCTGCTCGTCCGTGAAATATGATAATATTGCACACTAATAAGACGGACCCAAACTCCCAGTGCGCATCCACTGGCGCAGGGAAGGGTTTTGTAAGTCTGTCTTAAGGGGGTATTCTTTTTTAAGGGGGTTATTTGCGAAGTATTTTCACGTCTGACAATATTTATAAAAAAGGATGAGGCCCGAGTCAAGCAGTTAAAACTGATTCTATTAAATATGTATTAGGACCAGATCACATCCAAGTCAGCTCTAGTGATTATATGGCAGGCTTTTTTTTTTTTTTTTAAAGGTAACTTTCAATTTTCAATGAGACTTTTCTGCAAAATAATAATTTATATTATCAGATAATAGGCGTTGGGGCTATTGATATAAAGTGAGTGGTATTTGTTTAGTCATGTGATCTCAAAATGGCGGTGACTATGAGGTGGGACCACTCTTATGCAGAATAAAATAGCTTTTTGTTATGCCACTGTCAATTTACATGCTATTTAAAGTCACCATAATTTTTTTTTTTTTTTTGTAGTATTTATTTTAAATAATTTATCTGTGCACATCATTTTTTTAAATAATGATGCTGCTTTCCTGTAGCTCAGTGGTTAGAGCGTGGCACTAGCAATGCCAAGGTCATGGGTTCGATCCCAGGGATTGCACATACTCGGATACAAAGGTATAGTATAATGCAATGCAAGTTGCTTTGGATAAAACCGTCTGCCAAATGCGTAAATGTAATACATGTGCCTTCGTAATCTTTAATTAAAATGACTTCCCCTCCCTCCTGCAGCAACATCTTATCTCTGATGATGTGTCTATTGGCGTGAGACTTGGGTAAAGTTGGTTTTATATTCGCATATTCGGACTTCTGATAAATTCAGACTTTCCAATAGATGTGCAATAAATTAATGTTAATGTGACATGATATTGACAACCAACGATTGTCAACTTACAACATTTTTCACAGTCGATCAAAATAGGCAAGTATTGTTTTAATGGCATATTTACTTGTGAATGTCCACTGAATGTCCAATGTAGTGTGATTAACAAGGCTATTGAATACGGATGTCCGAATGTACCAATATATAGATCCACCAATAGCAAACCACAACAATTCAAACAATTCCACATGGTCAAAACCAAGTCCCATCCTACATTTTTTCTTGTTGGAGAAGCTATTTTATTCAGATATATGTTAGTGAAGAAAAGAGTATCGCAACTTCCATTTCATGCCTACTGAAAAGTGTTGCTTGTGTGTGTGAGTGTGTGTGTATATATATATATATATATATACACACACACATTATATATTATATATATATATAATCAGGGGCATTTCTTCAGTTTCCTCAATTTCCTTTTCATCAGGGGCAAGGGAGGCAGTGCCTCCTCAAAAAAAAAAAAAAAAAAAAAGGATGAGAAATTAATCCATATTACATATAAAACAGCACAAATATTACAAATTATGACATTAAAACTGCGCAAGTCACTCGTATTTCTTAAGGAACACTGCCCAACAGCGACACCCGCAGGTAAAGTTACAACAGGAGTCATGCCTCCCTTTCCTCTCATAGGAATCTATAGAAAACCATTAGACCCCCGGCGTGTGGTGGGTTTTGTGGGGGGTAATTGAGAATGAATGGGGGAAAGTCACGTGAGAGGAGGCAATGTCTCCATCGCGTTATGATTGGATGTAATTGGTTATGATTGGTTTGTGCGATAAATCCCACCTCTTGTTTATGTGCGCGTTCTGCGCGTCAGTTTGAATGAACAAATGATGGTGTCAATGAGAAGACTAATTGAAAAGTAAGATCAGCCAGTTAGATATCACCGCTTTATGTCACGTCAAAATCAAACCTGAAATGGACTGAAATCATGATGACTGCGGGGGTTATTAGTGCCATCAGCTTGGTGAAATTAAAAATACAATTCGTGTCTGTAAAAGACAGTGTTTACCGAGCATGACTGATGATCCAAAATAGCCTAAGATGACAATTAAAAAGAAAAAACATTAATACACAAATAAAATATATTGTTAAAATTAGTATCTTTAGTTATTATTTTGGAATGAATGTAGAAATTCTTAAAACACTAACCTGATGAGATTGACTTGGTTTTGATAAATAGAACATTTATTACAATACATTGTTAATGTAAAATTACAAAATAGAATAGTATTTGGTTTCTTTTTTGATGTAATGTAAAGTAATGTTCATTTAACAAGGAAGATGTGTCAATGTTAAGAGTATTGCATATGAATAAAAAAAAAAAAAAAATGTGCCTCCTCATTTCAGAACACCACTGCATGCCACTATATATATATATATATATATATATATATATATATATATATATATATATATATAGATATAATATCCATATATATAATATGTGTGTGTGTGTGTGTGTGTGTGTGTACTTGATTTTGTGAAATATCAGGACACAAATGTGTATAATGACATGGGTATGACATAGGTATTACAAAAAGAGGTGAAATATGAGGACATTCAGCATGTCCCCACTTTTCAAAAGGCTTATAAATCACACAGAATGAGTTTTTGTGACAAAGTAAAAGTGTGCACAGTTTCCTGTGAGGGTTAGGTTTAGGGGTAGGGGTAGTGTAGGGGGATAGAAAATACGGTTTGTACAGTATAAAAACCATTACGCCTATGGAATGTCCCCACATTTCACAAAAACAAGTATGTGTGTGTGTGTGTGTGTGTGTGTGTGTGTGTGTGTGTATGCACCCAAAGTATATCAGTACATTGTGTGGATGGAAACATAACACAACATTATAGCATGTAAGATAACGTTTAAGGAGTAACCTGTCTGTGTGTTATGGAAAGACAACAGAACAGGGTTTTAAGGCCTGATGGAGGTGCCTCATGGGACAGAGCTTAACCTGAGAGACAGCAACAAGATTGATTTGTCTGACACAGGGAGATTGCATTCAGTGACTCACCTGTGTTAGACAAGGGCACAGGCAATCGAAGAGCGGACCAGCCACAGAACCTCAGAATTACATTTAATATTATTTATTAATGAAATTATGTATTTATTATTATTATTTATTTTTTTAATTTGTATTTAAATTTTACTTTACATTGTAAATTTGTAATGATGTCATTCAATTCACATTTATTTGTATAGCGCTTTTCACGAGAATGCATGTCGACATTACAGTTTAGAGAATGCAGTCATTATTAAATGTTCTTGTTTGATCATATTGTAATTCTGTTTCTGTGTTGGTATTGCATTGTTGTGTTCTGCATATTTTGGTAAACAGACGATGGTCTATTCTGCATTCAGAAAATTAGCACACTGCAGGTACACGGACGCAAAGATGGTCTTTTTCCATGGCGGAAACTTTGAAAAGTTCAGAATGCCGCGTAAATGACAAAAAAAGGAGCCATTTCCGCTTTAAGACGCCAGCCAAAAATGTGTTATTTAAATGCATTATGAAGATTTCTGGCTTTTCATCTAAAACTGAAACAGTCGGTGACACAACTATCTCACAAAAACTCATTCTGTATGATTTATAAGCCTTTTGAAATATGGGGACATGGAGTAATGTCCTCATAAGTCACCTCTTCTTGTAATACCTATGTCATACTCATGTCATTATACACATTTGTGTCCTGATATGTCACAAAAACACATGCACACCACACACACACACACACACACACACACACTGATTGCATGGAACAGCAAGTCTTGATGAAAGTCATTCAAGACGTGATTTCTGTGTGATTTGAGCACTGTGTTTCATCCTCTAGAAAAGTCCCTGAGATTCAGGCTGTGGCAGAAAACAAACAAAATAAAAAAGGAAAAAGTAGCAAGCAGTGACACATGGAGCTTGTATAATACGTTTTCTGCTGTTATGGGAGATATAATGTGTAACAGCCACGGGTGGATACAGCAAGTCAATATGTTGAGCTTCTAATTTCCCTTTTCTGAGAAAAATTCCTGTTTGAACTTCTTTCATTCGTATCTCCCTCTCATCTGTCCTGTTTTCGTTCATGTTTGATTGTCCTTTGTCTATTAACCTCTGGGAAGAGTAGTTTGTTTGTGTGTGCTGCATATCTTCACTTCTGTTTAATTTGCCATCCCGTGGTCAATAAGAGTGGCATCTTTGTAAGGCAGGATTAAGAATGACCCCTAGTAATGGATTCTACCCTCTCCTAATCAATAGCCTGTCCCTCTTCTTTTGAGAAAGTGTGGCTTTACTCAGAGATAGATAGATGGATAGATAGATAGATGTAATTGTAATCTATCTATCTATCTTAAAGGTCAAATTTGCTTTGTATAATGGTATTGCATCCTAGTTCCTTAAAAAAATTCTTAGTATTGGCTGATTGCAGAACTATCTGAATGTTCAGAATTCCCCTGATTACTATATCAAGAGCACTTCCTCATCATTAAATGGCCTGCAGCAGCTTTCAGCTTATGTATCATTGCAGTCGCAGCCTGTAGAAGCACTTGTGTGTGTGTGTGTGTATGTGTGTGGTTTATTCTCTACCTTATGGGGACATATTTTAGTCTCCATGAGGAAAACAGCTTATAAATCATATATGATGTTTTCTGAAAATGTAAAAGTGTTCTGTGATGTTTACACTCTAAAAAAACACTGAGTTAAAAACAACCCAAGTGCGGTAATTAAAGGACAGAACACATGTTGGGTTAATTGATTGATTTATACTAATACTAGCTTTTTTTCATACATGAATTAATGTTTACAGATTAACTTTAAATACTCTAAACGTTTTTAAATACTCCACACAACCACTGATTTGCATGATAATATTTTTATTTTAAAGTGTTTTAATACATATTGCCTACATTTAAGCTCATTTAACAAATATTAGAAGTAAAAATGAAACATTTAGAAGTAATTCAAGTGTAATCGACCAGTGTCTGTTGTTCTGTTTCCACTGTAATGGCGCTGGATCTCGTGCTGGAGATGACTCGTGTTCAGCGGGGAACTGATAACTTCAGACCGCCATCTACGTTTCACTCATAGCCAAAAAAAAATGCTGTGACTGACTCCATAACCTGTCCATAAATAATCAGTGTACAGTTCTAAGAACATATTTTTTTTAAAGAAAATCATAACATTTTATGCAAGGCATCAGGCGTTTCCATCACGCGAAAACACTGACATGACACTTGTTTAGGTGACTCATATTGTGCCCCTGTATGTTGCTTTTCATAAAATTAAATGATATACAGAACAATAATGCATTTTTAGATTAAATAAAATGTACACAAACCTGTATTTTACCGAAGACATGCACCAGTTTGACAGAGCTGCACTGATCTCTCCTGAAGAGGTCCCACAATAAATAACTCAACCCCTGGGTTGTTATGTCTGACCCAGGAGCTGGGTAACACAAAAACGACCCAAACGCTGGGTTGTTACGTCTGACCCAGGATCTGGGGAACACAAAAACGACCCAAACGCTGGGTTGTTACGTCTGACCCAGGATCTGGGTAACACAAAAATTACCCAAACGCTGGGTTGTTACGTGTGACCCAGGAGCTGGGTAACACAAAAACAACCCGAACGCTGGGTTGTTACGTGTGACCCAGGAGCTGGGTAACACAAAAACGACCCAAACGCTGGGTTGTTACGTCTGACCTAGGATCTGGGTAACACAAAAACGACCCAAACGCTGGGTTGTTACATCTGACCCAGGAGCTGGATAACACAAAAACGACCCAAACGCTGGGTTGTTACATCTGTCCCAGGAGCAGGGTAACACAAAAACGATCCAAACGCTGGGTTGTTACATCTGACCCAGGAGCTGGGTAACACAAAAACGACCCAAACGCTGGGTTGTTACATCTGACCCAGGAGCTGGATAACACAAAAACGACCCAAACGCTGGGTTGTTACATCTGTCCCAGGAGCAGGGTAACACAAAAACGATCCAAACGCTGGGTTGTTACATCTGACCCAGGCGCTGGGTAACACAAAAACGACCCAAACGCTGGGTTGTTACATCTGACCCAGGAGCTGGATAACACAAAAACGACCCAAACGCTGGGTTGTTACATCTGTCCCCAGGAGCAGGGTAACACAAAAACGACCCAAACGCTGGGTTGTTACATCTGACCCAGGAGCTGGGTAACACAAAAACGACCCAAACGCTGGGTTGTTACATCTGACCCAGGAGCTGGATAACACAAAAATGACCCAAACGCTGGGTTGTTACATCTGACCCAGGAGCTGGGTAACACAAAAACGACCCAAACGCTGGGTTGTTACATCTGACCCAGGAGCTGGGTAACACAAAAACGACCCAAACGCTGGGTTGTTACATCTGACCCAGGAGCTGGATAACACAAAAACGACCCGAACGCTGGGTTGTTACATCTGTCCCCAGGAGCAGGGTAACACAAAAACGACCCAAACGCTGGGTTGTTACATCTGACCCAGGAGCTGGATAACACAAAAACGACCCAAACGCTGGGTTGTTACATCTGTCCCAGGAGCAGGGTAACACAAAAACGATCCAAACGCTGGGTTGTTACATCTGATTCAGGAGCAGGGTAACACAAAAACGACCCAAACGCTGGGTTGTTACATCTGACCCAGGAGCTGGGTAACACAAAAACGACCCAAACGCTGGGTTGTTACATCTGACCCAGGAGCTGGATAACACAAAAACGACCCAAACGCTGGGTTGTTACATCTGTCCCCAGGAGCAGGGTAACACAAAAACGACCCAAACGCTGGGTTGTTACATCTGACCCAGGAGCTGGGTAACACAAAAACGACCCAAACGCTGGGTTGTTACATCTGACCCAGGAGCTGGATAACACAAAAACGACCCAAACGCTGGGTTGTTACATCTGACCCAGGAGCTGGGTAACACAAAAACGACCCAAACGCTGGGTTGTTACATCCGTCCCCAGGAGCAGGGTAACACAAAAACGACCCAAATGCTGGGTTGTTACATCTGACCCAGGAGCTGGATAACACAAAAACAATCCAAACGCTGGGTTGTTATGTCTGTTTCAGGATCTGGTTAAAACAAAAATGACCCAAACGCTGGAAGATAACCCCCAAAAATGACCCAAATGGCTCAACCAAGGACTTGGATGCAAAAATATCCCAAGATTTTTTAGAGTGTAGGTTAAGGGATATTATATAAACTGTACAGTATAAAAATGATTATGTCTATGGAAAGTCCACATTAAAAAGTGATGCCCAATGTTCTGCTCATATGAACATACACGCACATGTTCACATGAGCAGAACATAAGTACTATTTTTCACCCAAGGAGATGAGGAGAAACTCTCCACAAATTAGGCTTTCTGGAACTAAGGGATGTCAATCACATACAAGCTAACAGGATCATGTCGGTAGACTACGAGCCAATTACAGTTCACAACTAAGATCAGAATGGACAGGGTTTGAGGCCTTTTTTCTTTTTTTAAATAAGGTTCAGTTAGGTTACAGTATCTCACCTCAGAGTTTGATGGGAACGGACAGAAAGCTGAGATATGAAAGGTGTGTGGCTGGTGTGCTTGCCTCTGAGGATCTGAAGAAGGTCATCTAAGCCATCAGCAGACTGAAAATCCACCTCTGTGTTTTCATACGCCACAAGTACCTTTCTCAAATCGATACTCAGACCTTTTCTTGGCCATTGATCTGAAAAGCTGTTTTTTTCTAATCCTGAGATTTCATTTTCTCTGTATCTTTATATTTAATGTTTTTTTTTTTTTTTTCTGTACTCTTCCACCACACAGACCTTCAGATCACCGGTTGGTGTGAGATTCCCTAGATCTTTTTTTTATTTTCATCCTTAAGTGAAATTCCCAAGAAGTCTCAAAGTCGTTTTACCTGTTGGTGCAGCGGGAAGGTTGTTGCTTCCAATATAGTGTTCAAAAGCTTGAGATCGGTACAGTTTTAAAAATGTAATATATGTCCTTTAAAAACCACTCTAAAATGCTGGCTTAGTGCTCAATGTTGAAAACAGTTGCTGCTTAATATTTTTGTGGAAATTGATATTTTCACAATCCTGACTTTTTTCCTCAGAACTGTGTGATACAATTCGCCATTGCAAGATACAAAGTCAGAATTCTGAGAAATAAAGTCAGTCTTTTCCCCCTCTGAACTGGCTTTTATAACTTGCTATTGCTAGTTTATATCTCACATTTCTGAGAAAAAAAGTCAGAATTGCAAGGTATAAAATCAGAATTGTGGGATAAAGTCACAATTATCGTTTAACCCTCTGGAGTCTGAGGCTGATTTGGGGCCTGGAGAACTTTTGACATGCCCTGACATTTGTGCTTTTTTCAGTTGTTCATAAACATATTAATGGAAAAAGTGTCATTACACTGTATTCAGCACAAACTAGGCTACAATAATATGTGAGGAACATGTATGTACATGTTTGTGTTTTTGAAGGAATGACATTTATGCGTGGTTATTGAAAAAACAAAAAACTTAAGTCACTGAAATAAGGCCAAAAAAAGTATAATAAATCTGTGTTCATAAGACTTTAGGGTATTGGAGGTTGTAGACTAGAGTTTTTGCTTCAAAATTATGTAAAAATGATGCTGCCTACTCCTTCATATAAAACAATATATTGATTTAGTTTTTGTAAGACACTTTTTGCCAAGAAACACAGTATGCGAGGAGGCGTGAATCACCACTGAAAATGGGCCATTCTCACCTGAGAAGACAAAAGAATTGGATAGTAATGAGCTGAAATGACTTGCATATTAATGAGGCATTTCAGTCAGGTAGGCTGTGAAAAAAAAACTTCTGTGATGTCTCAAGCTCATTATGATATATGAAACATACAGAAAAATATTATTACAATATAAAGTAATGGTTTTATATTATACTTTAAAATTTAATGTATTTCTGTGATGCAAATAGTCTGAATATAGACTTTTAGTTTAAAAGCATGCACATTTGGAGAAATATTGGATTCTCATATGCTTATGTCAATTTTCTATACAGAGGAGTTATATTTATTTAATATTCACTGTCATTACTATGAGTGCTGGTGTTTTCAATTCATCCTTGAAGTCGGAGGGCGCTCTATGCATTTTTAGTCCACAAATTCATCTAAAAGAAGAAGAGGCTATTCCATGAATGGAGTTTCCAATTCATACAGCAGCAGGAGGGCGCTAAAGAAACAAAAACTCATCTAAACTTCATCTGTAGAAGACAAGTAAACAGGAAGTAACTGCATGTCTTCTAGAGATCGCTAACCATGACTTTTACATCCAGATAAACACTTTTCAAGACAATAAATACACGATTGAGATACTGAATGCATGTATTGACTGAATTAGCGTCTGAATAGCGCTGGCTCCGTGGGCGTGGCCGCATTAGCAGATAATGAGCTGAATCACGGATTTCTGACATGGCTCTCTTTTCATACAGATTACATAAACACAGAAGGTTTGTTTTCGATTTGACTTACATGATTTAAAACCTGACATCTTAACGTTTTTTTAGACATAAGTGTAATTTTTTTGTCATTAGTATTCACTAAGTTACAGTTCATTTTCTGAGAACTATCAGATTGGAGTTCGTTCAGAGGGAGATGAGAGATCACGCATCATGTTAGTTTTCTTTATTTTACAAAAAGCACAACATTCTGTTTTTACTCTGAGTGTACACAAATGAAAGAAGATAGTCCACAGATTAAAATGGTGTATAACTCTTAATTGTATGTGCAACATTGACAGAGCAATTTGAGTCTCTTTCACACTGATAAGAAAAAAACCACGGTGGTATCGCCGGCGATACCGTCAGACCTCAGAGTGTTAAATAGTTTTATTCCGTGGCGGAAACAAGCTTCCATACACTTCTGAATCTGTGAAAATGAGTTGTAAAATTAGAAGGACGCGCCTCGCCAGCTTGCACAGGGGGCGAGAACATAGTCCTCCTTGACGATTCAAGTATGAGACCACAGTCATGTTGTCTGTCCTGACCAGTATGTGGCACCCCTTCAGAAAGAATAAGAACCATTTGAGTGCCATAAACACTGCCATCTCAAAACGATTTATGTGCGAGCCACGATGCACTCCAGCTATCTCTGATAGACTGCCCCCCAGCTAATGAGGGATGCATCTGTTTTGATAGTTTTATGAACACAAAATGCTCCTAGCCTCGTCCACGGATGTAGAGCGCCAAAGCCTCTGCGAACTTATGCGTGGTGTCTTCCTTCATTTTTAATTTGTAGAATGTCTGAATGATAGCTTGGTAAATTTGTTGGCGATCAAATATTCAATATCGCTACTCTCCATAATTAAGATACTTGGTACATTATCAGCGCAGTGGTAGCACTGCATTTCAAAACTAATATCACGTAATTTACATCTCTACGATGATTGGTTGATTTACCAAGGGAGGCTAGCCTCCCCTGCAATGTATCTCAACTCTCCTAAGCACTGAAATGTAAAACACTCGATGGTGATTGGCTAATTTTTTACAAACTGAGACACAAGATGAGCTCAGCTCATGTGTCTCCCTCTGCCCTTCTCTATCCCCTGTGGTTGTAATGACATCAGCAGATTCAGCAAAAAAAGAGCCCTGGATGAGGTCCATATTTGCCTACAACCCCTTGTAGGAAACAAAAGTGCACATAGCTTCTAGTGTTTGTCAATTATAAATCAGATGTGTGCAGCTTGTTCAAACCCCTTCACTGATGATGACCTCATTTAATGCCATCAAATAACCATATCCTCAGATCTTGCAATGCTACAAAATATATATTTATTTTTATACATGAATTTGTTTTAACACACAATTTGCTGTATCAATGCTTTTATTGATTAGGGAAGAGTTTCAGAGAAGGTACTGAGAAGAAATTAAAGTTTTGAAAAGATTTAAATGAAGTTTAATTTCAGAATAACATTTTTTGTAAAGAAAAGATCTGAAGGTGTACAATCAAAGTAACTGTGGAGCAGCATGACCTCACAGGTCTAAAGCACAAATATAGCCAAATTTTTCTGAACAGGCCTTATCGTTCCAGCATAGGTTAGCTGTAGGGTGGAAAAAATAAATTAGTTATTCTGATCATTATAGTGGTGGAATAAAACAGAATGTTCAATTGAAGGCACACACACACACACACACACATTGCAATGGCGATTAAGTGCGTGAATAACAGTTGGTGCTCTACCTTTATAAAGCTGCACCGACGGATGCCAATTGTACGATGTACATTTTAGGACATCCTCACACCACCAAAATTACATCAGGCATCAGGTCTTGTACAATTAGGCATCGGACAAAACAGACTCAGATAAAAAGCCATCAGATGAAACAGACTTAGAAGGAAGCGAATTGTCCTGCCTCAATGTGATGTCACATGCATGCAGTTTTCTAACTGTTAAATGTTACACTAAGTTGTATAAAACACATCATTTTTTTTTTTTTTTTATTTGTAGTAAAACCATGGTTAATTTTGTGACAGTGTAGTGTACCCATCACTATACTGGGGTGTAAGGACCCACACATACCACAGGGTGAGCACCCCCTGCTGGCCTCACTAGCACCTCTTCCAGCAGCTACCTCGTTTTCCCAGGAGGTCTCCTATCCAGGTACTAACTAAGCGTTGCCCTGCTTAGCTTCAGTGGGCATCCACTCTTGGGCAAGAGGGTGATATGGCTGCTGGCATAATTTACTTAAAGCTGCAAGAATAAAATATCATAAGGTAGCCTTACATCAATTCGGTAATAGTTACAGATAAATATAAAAAGGGGGGAGAAAGATAACTGAAGGATTGCATTATGATGGGATAACAGCCAATAGAAAGTTCTATAAAAAAATCATATCAAAAAAATAAAATAAAAAATAATCTGATGCCTTTTTGTCTGAGTCTGTTTAATCCAAATTTTTATGCCCTTCACTCACTAACTTCCCTCCTTCTCGTGGACTCGGATGTACATCATTTCTTACATTGCCCTCTACTGGCGGAACACGTGCATAAGGTTTAAATGGAATGCACTAAGCCACTGATCACTTAGAATTCCATATGGAGCTGATTTATTATTTAAACCCCCTTTTTACTCATGAATTTGTTGATTTTTCTTTTTTTAAAGATTCAAAGGTGGGTGTGACCAAAATAACATTTGAGAGCCACTGCTGTATGATATGAAATTATAGTATTGTAAATTGCAATTGAAAGTATTCAAAAAACAGACTGCATTCTCACTGGAAAAGTTGAGCTCCAGACAGTTCTCGGGACCTTTCTCATTGTTAGGCTCTTTAGAGCACCAGTTGGTAAAGTCATACTCAGATCCATCACTCCACAACCACTGTCCATCCTAATGAGTGAACTGAGTGATTAGAAAAATTGCACTACAGACTTCAGGAAGAATCTTATCAAGTTCAGCTTTAAACCATCTTCATTAGAAACTTTGTATTACTGTTTAAAGCAGAAATTTCAGTCTAGATGAACAAAAAGGTCTCTTTAAGACACACAGTTTAACTTACTATTATACCATCATGAGCACCAATCCAAGAACGTGTGGAAGAAGAAGGCAACAGACTCTGCAGAAACTCGTTTTCCAGTTTATGATGAACAGAAGCAAGATTTGCATCAAGACTTAGGCAGTTTCTCTAAAGAGACAGATTTTTTTTTTGTCAATACATAATCTAATCTTTTTAGCATAAAGCATAAGTGACTTTTAAAACATTTGAGTCATTTTCAGTTTCAAACAAAGCCTGCTCTGATCGACTGTTTGCTCTGTATTAGTTTTCTGTATTGCAGAAAAGAAATGTTTATTTTAAAAATAATAATAATTAAAAAAAAAAACATTCCCACTTTTCATTAAGTGCACTTATTGTGTTCATGTTTTTTTTTTTTTTAAATACATGCATGTAATTACAGCTGTAATAAATCATTGATTACACTGTTGACCTTCCCTTACATCTTAATCCATACCACCCAAAACTGTCCCTAACCTTACCCATATCCCAGCAAAAGTGTTTTGCAAGAGAGATTTATAAAGAATGAAGCTGTGTTTATGAATTATACTGCAAGTGTCTTGTCAGTCTTGTCTCCGTGAATACAGTAATAAACGATGTTAACTTTAACCACATTTAACAGTACATTAGCAACATGCTAATGAAACATTTAGAAAGACAATTTACAAATATCACTAAAAATATCATGATATCATGGATCATGTCACTATTGTCTTTGCTTGCTTACCTAGTCTGATGATTCAGCTGTGTACATCCAAACATTAATACTGGCTGCCCTTGTGTAATGCATTGAACATGAGCTGGCATATGCAAATATTGGGTCGTACATATTAATGATCCAGACTGTTACGTAACAGTCTGTGTTATGTTGAGATTCGCCTGTTCTTCGGAGGTCTTTTAAACAAATGAGATTTATATAAGGAGGTGGAAACAATGGAGTTTGAGACTCACTGTATGTCATTTCCATGTACTGAACTCTTGTTATTTAACTATGTCAAGGTAAATTCAATTTTTAATTCTAGGGCACATTTAAAGACACCTAATGTAAAGTGTGACCAATTCAGCTTGATGTAACTAACACATTACCTCTGCTGTGATCCAGTCAGCTGGATCAGAGAAGTACTTGTAGCATCGGACTCCAAAATTTGTCCATCCAAAAGGGCATTTTTCATCTAAATTAACTGCATCCAGTACATACATGTTATGACATTGTAATATTCACAACAAAGAATGTTTTTATTTTTATTACGTAGCTTATTTTATGTTTGCATGATTATGTGTCTAAATTATGTGTACTTTGACACTGTAAATCCTTCATTAATCATGGAAATATTAGTAAATAGCATGGGTTCTTACAATTGAATGCTTTCGTTACCTTTTGCATTTCCCATGGAGAAGATAATGAAAAGGAGCATTAGACCTCTTAGCATTGCCATGATGAAGCTACAAATTAATAACAAGCAGGAAAAGTTAAATGTCTGCAATCTTAAGCTGCACACTGTGGATTCTCAATGTATTTGAAAGACAAAGCACAAAGATACTTTAGAAAGGTTTCTATTCCAAAAACTCACCTTGTTTTGGTTGTTGCCTTTAGAATCTCAGATGAAGATTTTGTGAAGTTCCAGAAACAGCCCTGCTTTTATACTTTACTTAATGTCAACACCCTTCCTCAGTTATGCTTACTCAGTGATTTTTTTATTTTGTTTTGTTTTTTAGGGCCCGAGCACGGTGGTGTGAGGACCCTATTGTAATTGCTCAGTCAGTTCTTCTTTTTCTCGAAAATGAATCACATTTTTGAGGGCTTAAACATGCACAAAAACTCATGAAACTTTGCACACTCAGAACACAGAAGTGGTGAAAATTTACGTCTGATATGAGTTGCAGAATTAGGTGTGGCAAAATGGCTCGATAGCGCCACCTAAACCAAGAGAGGGAGAAAACAAGCGACATGGAGTCAAGGCCACGATAGGCCATGTAGAGACAAGGCCACGTTAGGCCAAATGGAGAGGGGCCACGTTAGGCCACATGGAGAAGAGGCCACGTTAGGCCACATGGAAAGGGGCCACATTAGGCCACATGGAGAAGAGGCCACGTTAGGCCACATGGAGAGGGGCCACATTAGGCCACATGGAGAAGAGGCCACGTTAGGCCACATAGAGTGGGGCCACGTTAGGCCACATGGAGAAAAGGGCCACGATAGGCCACATGGAGAACAGGCCACGTTAGGCCACATGGAGAAGAGGCCACATTAGGCCACATGGAGAGGGGCCACGTTAGGCCACAAGGAGAAGAGGCCACATTAGGCCACATGGAGAGGGGCCACGTTAGGCCACATGGAGAAGAGGCCACATTAGGCCACATGGAGAGGGGCCACGTTAGGCCACATGGAGAAGAGGCCACGTTAGGCCACCTGGAGAAGAGGCCACGTTAGGCCACATGGAAAAGAGGCCACGTTAGGCCACATGGAAAAGAGGCCACATTAGGCCACATGGAGAAGAGGCCACATTAGGCCACATGGAGAAGAGGCCACGTTAGGCCATGTAGAGATGAGGCCACGGTAGGCCACATGGAGAAGAGGCCACATTAGGCCACATGGAGAAGAGGTCACGTTAGGCCATGTAGAGACGAGGCCACGTTAGGCCACATGGAGAAGAGGCCACATTAGGCCACATGGAGAAGAGGTCACATTAGGCCACATGGAGAAGAGGTCACATTAGGCCATGTAGAGACGAGGCCACGTTAGGCCACATGGAGAAGAGGCCACGTTAGGCCACATAGAGACAAGGCCAGGATAGGCCATGTAGAGATGAGGCCACATTTGGCCACATGGAGAAGAGGCCACATTTGGCCACATGGAGAAGAGGCCACATTAGGCCACATGGAGAAGAGGTCACATTAGGCCATGTAGAGACGACGCCACGTTAGGCCACATGGAGAAGAAGCCACGTTAGGCCACATAGAGACAAGGCCAGGATAGGCCATGTCAAGTCAAGTCAAGTCAAATTTATTTATATAGCGCTTTTACAATTGGTAATTGTTCAAAGCAGCTTTACATATTAGAAGCACAGAAAAAGGGAAGTGGTTAAAAATAAGCTGTACAACCAAGCGTGGTAATATGTAACATATACAAGATGGTGCTACATTAAGCCAATGTCGGCTGACTCCCAGGGGTGGAAAAAAACCCCTAGGAGAAAAACCCAGCGTGCTAGCACTGGGAAAAAAGTCCTAGGAGGGAAAAAACCCCTTGGAAGATATATATAATATATGTAAATGGATATGGAGATCAAAATCTGAATTATACATTTTTATTATAGAGATTAAACATAGATTATATATAAATATATGTAAGCGGATACGGGGATTAAAAATCTGAATTATAGATGCAGCCAGAACTGGGTCTGTAGGCCACATAGAGACAAGGCCACATTAGAAAATTCATTAAAGCTATAGAAGCCAAAAATATAGAATCAATGATGAAAATGAGATAAACATACCACCACCATCAGTATTTGCAGAAAATTACATGATTAATGTTGAGCATTTGAATTGGAACACAGCAGTCCTCTTCATCTGATATTAGGAAAATTTCTAAACCACTGCATTGTGATTGGAAGGCAGATATTTTAGGTAAATAAATAGAAGGTATTGTGTTTACAGGAAAGACTATTTAAAAGCACAAGTACTGAAATTCGATATGCTGAAATTCGATAGGTGTGACTAGGTCCTGAAAGATGAGCACACTATATTCTGTGAACACCGAAATGCGTTCACTTTACCATCTATTTGTGCTTGGATGGACATGCACACACAGGATTATGTCAAAAGTCCTTGTGCATTCAGCACTTATGGCTTAGGTAACGCAAACATAGAAAACTGATGTGTATCATTATAGGGGATCGGCTCAATCAATCTTCGCATTCAATGAAATGTTAGAATATCATCAGTATGATATTATAATTCGGTCTAGCTTACAGTCAACAGACTAATCCACAGAACAGCATTACAACTTTAAACATGCTTGAATGCAGTTTAGTATGATAGTATGACACTAGACCAAGTAAACAGTATTTTAAGGAGAATAAAACATGTTTATAATGGGAGAATGGAAAATGCTGCCTTCGGAGGACACATTTCAAGGTAGGAAGGCATCAAGGCATGTCTGAATCCAATGTTAGCTTCACTTCCTGTTTCCTGAGTGTTTGAGCAACATTTTTCCACTTTTGATGTCATTTTCTAGTGAGAAATTACTGCTGTAGTAATTAAATATTTGTTTCATTTTCACCAAAGCTTGCATTATCAGATGGCCTAATCCTCTGTTATTGGTCTACTATGCACCCATTGCCATAACTGAATGACTGCTTATCAATTAGCAAGACGTTGTATACAATGTATGGACAGAAAAGATAGCATCAATTTTACCGTATCAATTCAAGCCCAAGTCCGATGATGAAACGTCTGAATTAATCGATCAACCAGAAACTGATTCGCATTCACGAGTGGAGCAGGATGTTTCTCTATGGTGAGTGTCTGTTTGGTTTGTGTTATTTATAAGACGTGATAGCAGCATCACTGTTATACTTTATGTAGGTGCACCTGTGGGAACTGTATCAGAATGCCAAGCAAAGCTGAAAACCTCTAACATAAGATAAACATGTAGGCCAGATGTGTACAGACTTTTTCGTCATAACTACGAAGTAGTAGCTAGTCCCGTTTTTCCCGTTTTTCGTGTTTTTTTTGAAGCTTTGATTGTGTTTATAGTGTGCAATATAATATGGTTTCATGTTTCACATGTAAAAAAACAGTATTTTTCACATAATTTACTTATCTGTATACCGCTGTTTCCACTGTCATAAAAACGGGCTGATGACTTCCTTGTTCTATGAAGTCCCTCCTTCAGAAATATGTAACGAGTTCTGATTGTGCCAGCGGTTCCTGTGTTGTGATTCGACAGCAGCTTAGCGCTCCTTGCCCGGAAAGGTCACGTCTCTTACCATAATGTGTGCTGCACATAGTTTAACATGTGGATTATTGTGGTGTTGTGCCAAATGAACACAAGACAATAATTCCCGAGAGACTGAACTCTTTAATCTCCACAAGCAGCGACAGAAAATGTACAACGTTAGCATTCACTCAGAAGAGTACCTCATACGGATAACGGGCATATACATAAACATAGTCCCCTCTTGTGGCCATTATGTGCACTGCAGTCCAACATTAACTATTGCAGTAAGGATACCACAATTATAATTTTCGGGAACTGAGTTAAAAATAAATTGTAACCATTGATCTCTAAGTACAGCGTCCCTGGGAAGGCCAAACAAAGGTGATTGGACTGCGGGATGAAAATAACAGCGTTTCGACGACATGGCGACAAACACACTCTACAAACGCAACTCTTGCTCTTCTCAGTGGGAGCGCAACAAGACCACGCCCCCTTTTTTGTTTTTAGTGACGTCATTAAAGAAGGAAGTAGAGGGATGTAGTCCAAACTGGCCGTTCGATGTAGGCGACTTCTGTTAAATAAAATATCTCGCTTGGCATTGAACTTTTGAGCTTTAAAATTTTATTCATACTCTAACAACAACATTACACACTAACTAAAGTTTGAAAGATGGGATCACGAAGAACGGGGCCTTTAAGACACACAGTTTAACCTACTTTTATACCATCATGAGCACCAATCCAAGAACTTTAGGAAGAAGGCAACAGACTCAGGACGATTTGCTGTACCAATGCTTTTATTGATTAGAGAAGTGTTTCAGAGAAGAAATCAAAGCTTCGAAAAGAATTATATGAGGTTTAATTTCAGAATAACATTTTTTGTAAAGATAAGATCTGATGGTGTACAATCAAAGTAATTTCTGGAGCAGCGTGAAAGCATCGTCTCACACCTAACAAGCAGGAAAAGTTGAATGTCTGCACTGTTAAGCTGCACACTGTGGATTTTCAATGTATTTTAAAGACAAAGCACAAAGATACTTTAGAAATGTTATTCAGTAGATTTCTATTCCAAAAACTCACCTTGGTTTGGTTGTTGCCTTTAGAATCTCAGAGGAAGTTTTTTTGAAGTTCCAGAAACAGCCCTGCTTTTATACTTTACTTAATCTCAAGTGCATATAGGCTTATAGACGATACAGGATGTGACTGTTTGACATGCCTACACTTGTGTCATAAAATAAATTCCAAATATTGAAGAATATCTTGAGAAAAGCTAATATAAATTGAAATGTTAAGTTAACTATGTAATGGAAAATCAGACAGATGGTTAGTGGAAATAAGGATATACTTTATTGCAGCAGATAAGCAGATAGTATTAACAGGTAAGTGTAGCTCCTCCAGTTCGCACCTGCCTGCTCCAAGCGGGACGCAAACCCGGGCATGTCCACATTGGAGTCAGACGCTCTAACAAGGAGTCAGACGCTCTGTCAATTGCTAGAGCATCTCTTGAGATCAGGGGAGTGAGTTTTACATGCAGATCACTTACCAGCCTACATCTGTTATACTCACCCCTAAACCTCACTCCCATTTCCCTTTTGTAATGTGTGTAGCCCCTCCAGTTCGCACCTGCCCGCTCCAAGCAGAATAGAAGGAATAAGGAACTGCCGCTGGGGGCCTGACAACGAGAGGTCTTGGCCATCAAAGAGTCCTAGGACGCGTCTCTAAGAGGGGGTTCCATAGGTGAAGGCTCAATTCACAGCACCTCACGGGGGCGCTGTAGAGAAGATGAGCACAAATGAACTGTAGGTTGTTACCTCCCTAGAACAGCATGGGATGAGCTGTTTCGCTGCTCAAAGTTTCTCCACCACAGCAGGAAAAGACTCTCCAAATAGGGCATCCTTAGCTATGGGGGCATCTAAAAGAAACGTTTTATAATTTTCTTTGATGTCAGTAAGCCAAAGATGGCACTCTACTGACACCATTCCCATCATGGACCTGCCTATTGCCCAGGTAATATGCTTGGTAGCTTTAAGCGCCAAGTCAGTAGCCCGTCTGAGCTCCTTAACAGCTTCTCGAGTCAGGCCTTCTCCCTCGTCCAGCTCCTTAAGCAAGTCTGCTTGATAAGCTTGGAGCATGGCCATAGAATGAAGAGTGGCTGCACCTGTCCAGCGGCCATGAAAGATTGTCCAACTAAAGCAATCCTACATGGTTTTGACAGCAGCAGAGGCCACAACTTCCAAGTCGGAGCCGAAGTCGGCGTGAGATGAGCCGCAAGAGTCTCCTCCATGATCAGCATCACTGTGTAACCCTGCTCCGCCACATTGGAAACAGTGGCAAAGTCAGTGGTGGCGGGATTGGTAATACGCACCGAAAAGGGCTCTTTCCAAGACCTTGAAACATGGGGGAGGTCTTGGAAGAAGGGGAGAGGCTTACAAGTCTGGGTTGGGTTGTGGCTGGTCAAAAATCGGTCATCCAGTTTCAACTGGGCCTGATTTTGATTTGGCTCCCTGTCCCATTCTAGCACCAGCTTGTCTACAGCATGAGTAATCACATCCAGTAACTCGTTATTAGATGGGGAAGTGCGTTTCTCCTGTCCGTTTGGAGGGAAAGAACTGCACAAATCACCCATGAGCTCCTCAGAAACAGAGGCCGCTGTAGACAGCACATCATCATAAAAGAAATCAAATTATGAGCTTCCGGGGTAGGCCGCAAATCATCAACAAAAATAACGGGGTCCGCGCAGCAATCGTCTAACACATGCAAGTGGCTCGGGAAGAGAGAAAGAAAGGGAGAAAATTCCATCTGCTCACCCTCTATGTGCTCCGGCTAGTCATAGTCACCCCAAGCATCCATCTCATGTGGCACCTCGGCAACTGCTAAAAACGGAATGGCGGAGGATAGTGGAGTGGCCTTCTTTCCTCAAAAAAGAGGCAAGCCCTGAGCATAAAACTTTCAAACGCAGGCCATCTCAGTGTCGACAGTCGGATAGGCCGTTAAGTGCCACCTGAGCATGCTGAAGGCCCAAACATTGCACATGAAACTTTGTGTTCGCTGGGAAAAATGTTGTGTTCTTTGCGAGTGGATGCAAAGGTTCCCGAGGGAACGCAAACATTTTGTGAGTGATCGCAAAAGCATTGACAATTTTTTCCCCATCTCATATTTTTTTCTTCACCATGCCACTTTAGGGTCTCCATAGTACTGCTGTTTTTTTCCTTCATATTTTAAAGAAGACATTGGCAATGAGCAGCCACGTGCACAAGGTTAGTCATTTGCATAAAACACACCCAAGCTGTCTCCATATAAGGGCTTTCCACACATGCATACTTTACAGCCTTTCGTCGCTCTTGTCAAACATGCTGCGTATGTCAAGTGTGCCATTCTCACCAGTTATCATAATAAACACCTTTTATACAGACCCAGATTACAGACCTCTCATTAACCAGCTGTACATGCACATATATCTGCGTTATTCAGAGAAACCTCACAGCTGATGATGTAACGCAGCTTTTATTTTACAGGTTTAAAAAAAAAAAAAAATGATAGAATGTATTCGTGATTGAATTAAATTGTATTATTTAATAATTGTATTATATAATTGTATATATGGATTATATATAGGCTACAATTAATGCAACACTTCAATATAATTTCCATGTAATATAATTACAGTCATGTTAGTATAATACAATTATAAGGCCATACAGCGTATGTGCTTTTTGCATACGTGTTGTTTTTAGTGGCTTCTAAACACACAAACAAAATAACTCATAATATATTGCAGAGCTGCATTTTTAACCAGTCATATATACACTATCTTGACAATCCTCATTCTTTACATGACAGCAGGGCAAAATATATAATTGTAGCATCCCCTCTGACGTCATCCTCATCATTGTCGCTAGTCTTTTCCTGTCTGGAATCATCACGACCAATATTCTGTTTATTGTGATTTTGAAATACCTGACATGTAATATTTTACATCCTTTTCATTGCTACTGTTTTTGCTTTGGGCACCTAACAATTGCCTCTGTCCATCCCTCGTTGCTGCTTTGCAGGGTACCCCCAGGATCCTCCAAATTAAATTCAAGGCTTTTTAAGACCTTTTTAATACAATTTTAAATGAAATTCAATGCCAACTTCGTACCCATTCTGACAGAAGTATATGAGGGGAAAATGTCAAATCTGTATAAATTTTGAACCCTAGAAAATAATTAATTCGGCATATATTTTTATACCTATACTATAAATATTTTATTTACCATAGGCCTACTAAATGTAAACAGCAGTGTCTCTCTCATTATTACAGAGTGTAATATAATTGTATAGGCTAATACTATGATGTAATTGATGTAATACTACTAATGTAATTGATGTAATACTACTAACATACTAATATAATACTATTAATTGCAATAGTCTGGTGCAACTTCTCACATCCAACAAGGTGCATGGAAAAAAAAAAAAAAAAAAAAGTAATTTAGGAACAAAACCAGCAACACTCATAGATGCCATGGAGGGGTCAGAAATAAACAAAAAACTGAAGCTATATATATCAACTTTATTTTGCCAAAAAATACAAATCTCATTGTTATTAGTTTTTAACATTTAGTGGAAGTAGGCTGTTTTCCTTTACTTCATGCTAGCTTAAATAAAATTAAAATCTTGCACTGAACAACACTGTACAGAACAAATACAACCCTTGAATACATTTGTACACTCTTCTGTTTCTTGACATGGTAGCATCGGACGCGTTTCGGTGATTTAAAACGACGCTCGTGACTTAAAGTCGAGTGCTTTTACTGTAATTTAGGCAAGCGCGCTCATAATAGAAGCGACGCGGTTGAGAGCGCGGCTCATGGTTGCATAGCAACGACAGACGCCACGGGAGCGAAAGCGCATTGGAAAGAAGGAGAATGCCGGCGCGGCCGCGTATGTGACGCGTACTAGAGAATAATAATTATAATAATAATAATAATTTAGCGGGCCGGATTATGTTTTAATTTTGAGATCAGTTGCGGGCCGTAAATGGCCCGCGAGCCGGCAGTTTGAGACCACTGGACTAGACTATCACAGAACGCTGACACAATCAGCTACCCAATGATGATTTTCATTCAATCCGAGCACAGATATTGACTCGTATTACTCGTATAATACTCGTACTCGGCAGAAGTGCTTTATCCGTACCGGATACTCGTTTCAGCCGAGTATCCGGCTCATCTCTAGTAATTTACCTCACTTGCCTAGTAACCATAGTAACGGGTGCGCGAGCTTTCGCGCTTACTGCTATGACGTGGAGCGCGAGGTGCACTCAACATTACGCTGCATGAATTTTTAATTAGCCTACACTAGTAACAGTTAATTTTGTTACGGTATGAACTTAATCCTAGGAAAAGTTAAAAAAATAAATAAAATAAAAATAAAAATAAGACCTTTGTAACGAAATCCAAGACTTTGTATACCAAATTCAAGGCTATTAAGGCCTTAATTTTAGATTATCAAATTTAAGACTTTTTCAATGCTTTTAAGACCCCGCGGGTACCCTGCTTTGTGTCGTTTTGTATCGTCTATGTCATTCAATAATTTACAGATTTAAATTAATTTTATTACACTATTATTACTTAATACATGTTCATGTAAAAATAAATAAAAATAAAACAATTAAAAAATAATTCCAAAGTGGTGATTTGGAGCCTACTTTACACCAGTGGCGTCACTAGACCCTATTACTGGGGCATGAGCCCTAGAAAATATTACTGATAAATCCTTCTCTGATGTTGGAGATATATTCTGACCTGAGAATATACTTATTTTTTTTTTCTCTGATATTTCAGCAATCATGTGTTGTGTGTTTTCTGTCAGCTGTTTAGAATCAGAAACGGCAATACCAGAATACTGAATGAATCACCATTATATACAATTTATAAAAGCCCTGGATAAGGTCCATATTTGCCTACAACCCCTTGTAGGAAACAAAAGTGCACATATCTTCTAGTGTTTGTCAATTATAAATCAGATGTGTGCAGCTTGCTTAAACCCCTCCACTGATGATGACCTCATTTAATGCCATCAAATAACCATATCCTTAGATCTTAGAATGCTACACCATATATATATTTTTTTAAATGAATTTGTTTTAACACACAATTTGCTGTATCAATGCTTTTATTGATTAGAGAAGTTTCACAGAAGGTAATGTGAAGAAATTAAAGCTTTGAAAAGATTTATATGATGTTTAATTTCAGAATAATTTTTTGTAAAGAAAAGATCTGAAGGTGTACAATCATAGTAATTTCTGGAGCAGCATGACCTCACAGGTCTTTAGCACAAATGTAGGTAAATTTTTCTGAACAGGCCTTATCGTTCCAGCAACGGTTAGCTGTAGGGTGGAAAAAAGAAATCAGTTATTCATTATATTGGTGGAATAAAATAGAATGTTCAACTGAAGGCACTTTGTTACATTATGCCAGATTTTTTTTTTTTTTTTTAAATGTTTGAATGAGGGTGTGAACAGAAAAATATTTAAGAAATCCTGCTGTATGATATGAAATAATAGTATTGTAAATGTAATTGAAAGTATATTAAAAAAAAAACAACAAACTGAATTCTCACTGGAAAAGTTGATCTCCAGACAGTTCTCAGGACCACCGCTATTGTTTGGCTCACTAGAGCACCAGTTGGTAAAGTCATACTCAGATCCATCACTCCACAACCACTGTCCATCCTAATGAGTGAAGAGAGTGATTAGAAAGATTGCACTAGAGACTTCAGGAAGAAGCTAATCAAGTTCAGCTTTAAACCATCTTCATTAGAAACTTTGTATTACTGTTTAAAGCAGAAATTTCAGT
Source organism: Chanodichthys erythropterus (assembly GCF_024489055.1). Lineage (NCBI taxonomy): Eukaryota > Metazoa > Chordata > Actinopteri > Cypriniformes > Xenocyprididae > Chanodichthys > Chanodichthys erythropterus. The sequence goes on from NC_090236.1 coordinate 40,656,295, forward strand.
CTAGATGAACAAAAAGGTCTCTTTAAGACACACAGTTTAACCTACTTTTATACCATCATGAGCACCAATCCAAGAACGTGTGGAAGAAGAAGGCAACAGACTCTGCAGAAAGTCGTTTTCCGGTTTATGATGAACAGATGCGAGATTTGCATCAAGACTTAGGCAGTTTCTCTAAAGACAGATTTTTTTGTTAATACAAGTCATTTTCATTTCATTTTTAATTTCAAACAAAGTCTGCTCTGATCGATTATTTGCTCAGTTTCAGTTTTCTTTTTCAGAAAAGAAAGGTTTACTTTAAAATAATAATAATAATAATAAAAACATTCCCACTTTATATTAAGTGTCTTTAACCAGGCTGCTATGTACTAACATTTAAATAAAAAAAAATCATTAAGTGCGCTTATTGTGTACATTTTTTAATACCTGCATTTAATTACAGCTGCAATTAAATCATTGATTACACTGTTGACCTTCCCTTACATCTTAATCCATACCACCCAAAACTGTACCTAACCTTACCCATATCCCAGCAAAAGTGTTTTGCAATACAACACAAGTGCATTGTACCGAACTCTTTATTTGATGTAGTTAAAGACACCTAATGTAAAGTGTGACCAATTCAGCTTGTTGTAACTAACACATTACCTCTGCTGTGATCCAGTCAACCGACTGAGAGAAGTACTTGTAGCATCGGACTCCAAAATTTTTCCATCCAAAGGGGCATTTTTCATCTAAATTAACTGCATTCAGTACATCCATGTTATGACTTTGTAATATTCACAGTAAAGAATGTTTCTATCTGTTTTTGTTTTTAATTTTATGTATCTTATTTTATGTTTGTGTGATTATGTGCCTAAATTATCTGTACTTTGACACTGTAAATTCCCCATTAATCATGGAAATATTAGTAAATGGAGTTTTGTACATTTCCAAAATGCTTTTAAAGTGGAATAGCAAGGGTTTTTACAATTGAATGCTTTGGTTACCGTTTGCATTTCCCATGCAGATGATAACGAAAAGAAGCAGTAGACCTCTCAGCATTGCCATGATGAACCTACAAATTAATAACAAGCAGGAAAAATTAAATGTCTGCACTGTTAAGCTGCACACTGTGGATTCTCAATGTATTTTAAAGACAAAGCACAAAGATACTTTAGAAATGTTATTCAGTAGATTTCTATTCCAAAAACTCACCTTGGTTTGGTTGTTGCCTTTAGAATCTCAGAGGAAGATTTTGTGAAGTTCCAGAAACAGCCCTGCTTTTATACTTTACTTAATCTCAAGTGCATATAGGCTTATAGACGATACAGGATGTGACTGTTTGACATGCCTACACTTGTGTCATAAAATAAAATAAATTCCAAATATTGGAGAATGGCTTGAGAAAAGCCTATATAAATTGAAATGTTAAGTTAATTATGTAATGGGAAATCAGACAGATGGTTAGTGGAAATAAGGATATACTTTATTGCAGCAGATAAACAGATAGTATTAACAGGTAAGTGTAGCTCCTCCAGTTCGCACCTGCCTGCTCCAAGCAGGACGCAAACCCGAGCACGTCCACATTGGAGTCAGACGCTCTAACAAGGAGCCCCAAGTGTCAATCGCTAGAGCATCTCTTGTGATCAGGGGAGTGAGTTTTACATGCAGATCACTTACCAGCCTACGTCTGTTATACTCACCCCTAAACCTCACTCCCATTTCCCTTTTGTAATGCTTGTAGCCCCTCCAGTTTGCACCTGCCCGCTCCAAGCAAAATAGAAGGAATAAGGAACTGCCGCTGGGGGCCTGACAATGAGAGGTCTTGGCCATCAAACTCAGGTCTATACGTTTTCGTTGTGGTGAGTGAACCGTTGGGTGAAAAACCTCACTCCTATTTCCCTTTTGTAATACGTATAGCCCCTCCAGTTCACACCTGCCTGCTCCAAGCGGGACGCGAACCTGGGCCCGTCCATATTGGAGTCGGATGCTCTAACAAGGAGGCTAAAGACTGCAACCCCAAGTACATCATGAATCAGTATATCGTGTGCACGAATTCAGGCACTGGTAAGGACAGTAAAGGATGCTGGTTCACTACACATTGGGACACTTTTGAATCTATTTCCAACGACGTGAGAACGTCCTCATTATACAAACCCGATTCCAAAAAAGTTGAGACACTGTGCAAATTGTGAATAAAAAAGGAATGCAATAATTTACAAATCTCATAAACTTATATTTTATTCACAATAGAATATAGATAAAATATCAAATGTTGAAAATGAGACATTTTGAAATGTCATGCCAAATATTGGCTCATTTTGGATTTCATGAGAGATACACATTCCAAAAAAGTTGGGACAGGTAGCAATAAGAGGCCGGAAAAGTTAAATGTACATATAAGGAACAGCTGGAGGACCAATGTGCAACTTATTAGGTCAACTGGCAACATGATTGGGTATAAAAAGAGCCTCTCAGAGTGGCAGTGTCTCTCAGAAGTCAAGATGGGCAGAGGATCACCATTTCCCCCAATGCTGCGGCCAAAAATAGTGGAGCAATATCAGAAAGGAGTTTCTCAGAGAAAAATTGCAAAGAGTTTGAAGTTATCATCATCTACAGTGCATAATATCATCCAAAGATTCAGAGAATCTGGAACAATCTCTGTGCGTAAGGGTCAAGGCCGGAAAACCATACTGGATGCCCATGATCTTCGGGCACTGCATCACATACAGGAATGCTACTGTAATGGAAATCACAACATGGGCTCAGGAATACTTTCAGAAAACATTGTCGGTGAACACAATCCACCGTGCCATTCGCCGTTGCCGGCTAAAACTCTATAGGTCAAAAAGAAGCCATATCTAAACATGATCCAGAAGTGCAGGCGTTTTCTCTGCGCCAAGGCTCATTTAAAATGAATGTTGCCTGGAAAATCCAGCCTCACCACTGTACCAACGGATGAGTCTGGTCGGCCATTGAATCAATTCGATTTCTAGGGAATTGCAACAGAGGGCGGACTGACCATACCGATATATCTTGTAGAAGATATATCAGTCTGGCCTTGCCAGGCAACCATCAATGCTGAAAGGCATATCCAAGTTCTAGAACAACATAAGTAATCTGTAATATCCCATCCAGACGTCGTCTCTTTCAGGGAAGACCTTGCATTTTCCAACATGACAATGCCAGACCACATACTGCATCAATTACACAATCATGGCTGTGTAGAAGAAGGATCCGGGTACTGAAATGGCCAGCCTGCAGTCCAGATCTTTCACCCATAGAAAACATTTGGCGCATCATAAAGAGGAAGATGCGACGAAGAAGACCTAAGACAGTTGAGCAACTAGAAGCCTGTATTAGACAAGAATGGGACAACATTCCTATTCCTAAACTTGAGCAACTTGTCTCCTCAGTCCCCAGACGTTTGCAGACTGTTATAAAAAGAAGAGGGGATGCCACACGGTGGCAAACATGGCCTTGTCCCAACTTTTTTGAGATGTGTTGATGCCAAGAAATTTAAAATCAACTTATTTTTCCCTTAAAATCATACATTTTCTCAGTTTAAACATTTGATATGTCATCTATGTTGTATTCTGAATGAAATATTGAAATTTGAAACTTCCACATCATTGCATTCTGTTTTTATTCACAATTTGTACAGTGTCCCAACTTTTTTGGAATCGGGTTTGTACAACATCACTACTGGTATTTATGAACTAAAGCAGAGCTGATATCTTTCTGACATTACTGGTAATGTTATTTAAAGTACATTACGATAAAGTCTTTGCTTGTTACATATACGTGCAGCATTTCAGACCTAAACAAATTATAAATGTTAGATAGATTATGTTCACTACCAGTCTAGCGATGTATATTTATGCTGAAATATAATAAAATATTTGTTTGTATTTTTAAAAAAAACTATTGCGCTATGAGCCATATACCCATGGCCAAGCCTGGTGTCTGGGCCAAGGCCACAGAGGCTGCGCCACCATGGCGCCCTGAACTTCCTGAACTGCCTTCTCCGCCATAGCGCCCTGAACTGCCTGAGCTACCAGCACAGCCATAGCTTCCTGAACCACCCAGCCCATATTTGCCTTTCTATTTAAGTTGCTGTGTTTATTTACACATTGTCTGGTCACGTTTCTGCATAGTGGCTGTTTCTTTTACTTATCTCGTTTGTATTGCCTTCTAAGTGGATGATTAAAGATGTTATACCTGATCTTCATCTTCATCGTGTGTTCCTTGACACCTTTGGTGACAATATCATCAAAATGATAAGCTTTTATTATAGCTGCTGTAAAAGTCTTCAAATGATCCGCCACCTGCCACGTCTTTATGTTTAGAGACATGACATAATGCCGCAAAGGCAAACTCATATTTCCCATGGAAACGTGCCAGTACCACTCAAATTAAAACATTATTACAAGCTTACTGTTGTGAGTCGGGTAAGGTAAGGAGATACACAGCAAAATCCCCAATGTTAAATTAACACCCCACAGTATACATATGTGTTAGAGCTTAGATCGGGCCCAACAAATCAAGCCCGAAATATGTGGGCTTTAATATAGATTTTGTTTTAATGCAGGTGCTGCTGTGCTAGATCATTTAGGCTACAGGGGGGGGGCTGCACAGCTTTATATATATATATATATATATATATATATATATATATATATATATATATATATATATATATATATATATATATATGTATAAATATATATATATATATATATATATATATATATATGTATAAATAAAGGGGCAAACATTGGCCACTCAATATTAAATATTCTATTATTTTAATTATCATAATTCAAGTTTTAATTTTATTAAATTGAACAAGCACAACATCCAGCATTCAATCAAATATTCTTAAAGATTAATTATTATTAATAATGTTATTTCAACATAATATGTGTGTGAGCAACAAGCAAGATGTGCATTTGTAAATTCGGTGACAGCGTGTGTTACGAGTTTCAAATGCGCCGGCGCCTCCATGTCATTATTATATTGTCTGCTATATTGCTTTTTATGTATTAAATCCAGGCAACTGGTTGATAAAAAATTAATCAAGATACAATTTATACTAAACTAAATTCACTTTAAAGAAAATCTTTCTTCAAAACAAAACTTAACAAACTTGAAACTAAATGTGCTTATTTAATGGCTAAAACACGTAGGCTACGACAGACTCTCTTTTTGTACAAATTGCAGCACATTCATTTAATTCTGAATTTTGCACAATGTAAGTTGAAAGGCATTTGTTTGTGCATGGTATCATCTGTAACGTTTTTCAAGTTCATAATTGTGCGTGTATTTATTAATTATTATCTTAATGAATAATACGACAAGGAAGAAGCATGTAAACTGCGTTGTTTGTTTATTCAGAAATAACTAAATGGATCGTAAATGGTTCTGAAATTCCGAATGAAAAAAACGTAAAAAATAAATAAATAAACCGTGAACAATGATGAACACAGAAAATGATGGCCTAAGACTATAGGCCTACTATTTTTATACTATTATATATAATTAATCAATGTTTTAGAACATATAATATTTTTTAAACAAAATAAATATTTGTAAAGCCTATTATAAAACGTAGGCCTATAGTGCAAAAACGCTGCTCCATTCTGGTAGCCTCCTGCCTGTGTATGAGCCTGTAGATGAAGTGTGAGAAATTACATGGTTTGCATCCACAGTTTCTGGTTTCAGAGCGGTCCTCCTTTGCTCTATCGTTCGGCCAGCTCAATAAGTCAGGTGCAATATTTTCGATGTGCTCAACCTCACCGCGGTTCTCCAGTTTCTCCCGTAGCTCTGAGAATATGTCTTGCACTGACTTGAGTGTGAGGTACACTGTGCTGAATCGCGTCTCCCCCACTGTAGCATCTGTAGTCTTTGACAGTTGCACAACCAGGCCAGATTGTTTTAGATATCTTACAAGTCCTTTCGCAGCAGATATCATCTCTCCTATATCTGTTTTTTTTTGGACAGTGCGTCGGCATGCAGACCGTGGCGAAGGACAGTATTAATTAGGTGATCAAGACAAGAAAGCCTCCTATATGGTTCCAGGGCTTTGATTATGTTGCTGCCTTCATCTGTTACCCACACTATTCGGTTGAGGGAGCTAGGGTTGAGGCCAAATTTGTTGACCAGCAAGTCCACTATCTCGTGTCTGATATTTTTTCCCGTTTTAGCATCTTCCACGGGAAACATTGCGGTGGTGAGAGTTTTACCAACTAAATTATAGTCGTCGGTGATATAATGGCATGTTATTGCGATGTAACTTATCTTTCTGTAGTCATCAGTCCACATATCTGTGCTCATCGCTACATCTCCATTCTTCAGAGCATCTTTGAGCATCTGTGCCAGAACTACCCTCCATGTCATAGGTGAGCAACGTGCCGCATTTAATGCACGAGACAAAGCCAACACATATGTTGTCACTCCCCACGACTAGTTTAAAATGGTTCCATACCTCAGATTTTCCTTCAAACTTGCTTAAAGTTAATTATCCTGTTTTAATTTTTTTCTTTGCTTCTTCAAGCTCCATGTTGCACTTAAGCTACTGAATAGTACAGCACACACAGCAGGTGTGGTGCTTCATGCGTGCAAGACTGCGAGTAGACGAGACACTGTGCATGACACGTGACGTGCTCTATCAAGGACCCGACCCGGCCCGAGGATGGTGGCGGGAAATATCGGCCCGACCCGAGTCCGAGTAATTAAGTGATGATTGACCATTTGTGGTGACACCTGATGTAGAATAAGCAGAATCATTGAAGGAAAGAGAAACAACAAGAACAGTAAAAAAAGAGAGACACAACAACAACAACTGACTTCCACTTATTGCACCTCTTATTGCACTTATTTTGAATAAGTTTGACTTTATTCCTGTCATACATCTACAAAAGTTCAAATTGAGAATTAACAGATGTTAATGTTTTATGCAATGTTTAGTTTCATATCACCATGATGGAGTTCAGTGTTCGCCTTAGTTGGGCTTCTTACCCTTTACTTTTTAATATTAGTTTTTTTTTTTTCTCTGGCTGCTTCAACTTTGTGTTTGTAAAGCATTTTTTTAATAGCTAGAGAAAATACGATCTGGTCACAATATATTTTGATAATGACATTATCATTCTGTAATGACCTGATTCATTCAGAATGTAAATCTCTGACTATATGCTTTGTGTGTAACTTTACTATTGATATTTGTAGCCCTGTGATTTACAGCTTGAGATCCAAAAACAATATGAACAATTTCAATAATACATTGTGCATAGAAGCATCTGTATTTAGACACACACAGACATCAAGAATCAGCATATGATCCTCAAGAACGGTGACAATAAATAAAATACTAACAAACAGATCAACTGTGAACATCACACAACATAACAGCAAAATAAAAGCAAACAGGAACAATCAATGAAAATTAAAGGACAGTTCAGCTGCATAATTTATTCATGCTGCAATGCATGATGGGAGCCATGCATGAATTTAGATTGGCTCCCATCATGCACTTTGTTTGATCGTCACCATTGTTGAGGTTCATATGCTTATTCTTGATGTCTATGTGTTGTTGTTTTTTTTTTGTGTGTGTGTGTGTGTGTGTGTGTTTAAATCAGATCAGAAAAGCACTGCTGGATCACAAGCTAAAATAAATAAATAAATAAATAAATAAAATTCAAAAAATAACAAAACATTTATATAGCCAGGAGACCAATAAATGAGACAATGCATAACAATTGTGTCATCATCAAAACATAACCGTCATGACCTGTGATGTGTTTCCTAAAATCACTGAAAGCCGAAGTTGACAATATCAACAACTTAGGCTTACAATGCTTTTGGGAAACGCAGCCCAGATTATATTTTCTCTTGCCATAACATAGCTTTACAAACACATAGCTGGAGCAGCCAGAGAAAAACTAATACTAAAAAGTGAAGGCTAAAGAGCCCAACTAGATGTAAACACTAATCACCATCATGGTGACTTCAAACTAAACTTTCATTAAAAAATTAATATCTAAACTTCTGTTAATTCTTAATAAGAGCTTTTGTACACTTTTGGACACATATGTACACTGAGGGGTGTTAATTCAAAGCCGGGGAGTTTTGTACACTGGCTGGTTAAGTACTTGCTAAATAATTGATTCTGGATAATTTTTAACCAAAAAGTTACAGACAGCAGCTTTAACCTGGTAGTTTTGTCTGTATTTAAAAAAAAAAAAAAAAAGATTTGATGAAATACTTAAAGTGTGGTATCTCAGCTGTCAATGGTACTCTTCGCAGTGTGCAGAAACATACAATCAATAAGTAGTTAAATTGTTGTGCGCTTGCCCCAGATTTCATGGTTCACAGCCACTGAAAGACACAGCTGATCCAGAAATGATTACTTGAGATACCAACTTCACTCGCTCCACTTGTTCATCACTGGTAACTATTCATGCTATTCTTAATGGTATTCTCCAACTTCATCTATAGCCGATTCACACAGAGGGATGTGGATGCCCAAATAACAGGCTTAGGTTAAATAGAAACCTAAATAATGAGACTTTAAATGTATCTTTGTAACAATTATGCAAGAGAGAGCTAAAAAAACAGACAGTTCAGAATAATAATAATGCATTTTGTTATAAATTCACTTTTCTTAAACCCAAAGTGCTACAGTAAAATAAACAAGAACAATACAACAACTAATTAAAAACAGCCTTAAATAAATGTCTTGATCAACTTTTTGTCCCTACATTGGTGCGTTTCTGATGTTAAGAGGAAGCACATTCCATAGTTAGCAGAACAGATGGAGTATACAAACTAATAAGATCACAAAGATATACTGGTGTAGTCCCATGCAGTGCCTTATATGTTCAAATTTGAATTTTAAAATCAATTTAAGCATTAATGGGAAACCAGTGCAACTGTGCAAGCACCGGTGTAATGTGTTCTCGAGGAGAAGTACGAGTAAGCACACGAGCGGCAGAATTTTGAATATACTCTATCCAGCTTATTTAGCTGGAAGGCCAGAGATCAAGGCATTACAATAATCTAACCTAGTTGTAATGAAAGCATGTATAAGCCTTTCTGTGTCAGCAAAAGTGGGTCTGAGTCGAGCAATGTTTCTAAGAGGGTAAAAAGCAGTTTTAGAGATGCGTTTTATGTGTGCCTCAAATGTTAACCGTGGATCAAAAATAACTTCACGATTCTGCACTTGTGAAGTGGGAACTACCATGCTGGAATCTGATCTGATTGGCCTTACGAGTAGCTGCCACTGTACCAATCTGCATCAATTCAGTTTTAGATCCGTTATTAATGAGCAATAGACATCAGGGCTATTAGTGATGTACCCAACAGTGATACCCAAGACTGTATCTCCTGATAATCTGCCCAAGTGAAAGCATTTATATGTTAAATAAAACTGGGCCCAACACTGAACCCTGAGGAACTCCCTGTCTAACAAACTGGGCATGATTGGTTAAATAAGACTGAAAGCAACTTAAGTTCATGCATCAATTGAAAGTGTTATAAAGATATACAGATAAACTTTGTCTGTCAAGAATTGGCACAAGCATGGCAATGAAGTTAGTTCACGTTTAGAAGAGATTAAAAATGAAAGTGGGTCGGGTTGGGGTGGTGGGAGTGCGGTAAGCAGCCGCTTTGGTACTTGTGTTGTGAATGATTGGCTAGATGAACAAACTCCTCCTGAACTTCCTTTTGAAACTTTATGTAAACTTTGTATAATGTACATAAACCTACATTCAACATAAAAATATCTTTGCTTCCATTCCATCCCCCACCTAACTCACTCGACCCTTCAGGGTTAAATGAGGTCGGAATCAAAGGCCTGCATGCTGGAAAAGGGGCCCCTCTGTTGGGCAGATTATGCTGTGAACCTCACTCACTCATGACGGACCGTGTGCTGTGTTTGGAAACACTGGCCATAATTGTGCCCCAAAGTCACAGCATGAGCCCAGGGGGGGTCTTCAGATGATTTTCAGCAGATCTCTCTGCCAAGGTCTGAGGCCGGGTCAGGGCTTAGAGATGGCTGGTTAACCTACTGACCATGACAGGTTCCAAGAGGAATTGAAGAATGTGCTGGAACATTCTGGAATTTTCAACAATCGTGTTTCCAACCACACGTCAAAGTGATGTTGTGCAGTGAGCCAGTGCGTCGAACTGCATGCAGTGTTTGTTTACATGACAGCATTACCAATAAACCAGATCATATTTCTCTGGTTTCCTCTTTATTCGCAATTCTAACTCTTGTTTCCTTTTGTCAGACATGCCTAAGGATCACAGAATCCGCCCTCAACGGCTCCAGTTACTCCAGCGGCGCACAGAACAAACGATGTGTGCGTTTATCAGCATAAAAATAAGAGAGATTTGAAGGTTGGAATGAAGGAGTGACAGTCGGAGTGGTAGCGGGAGAGAGAAAGATGAAAGGTGCAGATGAGACCCTGTGCTGGCCCCAGATCTGATTAAGGTCCACTGATGTGTGAGAGATTCACTCTCCCGCTCACCAAGGAAGTGTGTCCTAATGGGCTTCACCCGTCTTCTTCCTTATCACTGCCAACACCATTGCTACAGTTACCAAGCTTTATCTGACTAACACAATTATGTTGCAGTCCTCTCATGGTGTCAGTGGGAGTCTTGTAGGTTTTTGTATAATACTGAAAATGTGTAATTTTATGATCATTTTACTTGGTGAGAGTGAATATACGAAGCCACTGAAATACAATACATAAGTAATCATTACAAAAATTTTGAAAATTTAATATTATATATATATATATATATATATATATATATATATATATATATATATATATATATATATATATATATATATAAAAGCAATATCACACAAGTAGCTGTGTGATATGGCTGTATATCAGCACGGCTGTGATTTGGCCGTAAGTAATCACAACCAGTCCCTTTCAATTTGCTACTGACTCGCACAGTCTTTGCCACCATATAAAGGCGTAATAATTAACTTTCACAGAAGTCCATATCAAAATCAGTAATGGAACCTTTCTTAATACCAAATATGGCATATTATTTATATAAAATAATGTTTATTGAACAATAATATTTAAATGAACAACAATAGCCATTATAAAATGCATAAACACAAGCAAACAATTCATTCAAACGTAAAAAAGCAGCGCTCTAGTACAGGATTTAAGTTAAATATAACCTAAATATAAAGCCAACTTAACTTAACTGAAACTTAATTTTCACCTTAACCCAAATCGATTTGCAGCTGGAAAAAGCACTATGATTAATAAGACCAAAGATTGCCTGTTTGATATACACCAAATGAATTATATCTCATGTTTAACCACTATCTACATAAGAGCCAGCGGCAAATTCCCGAAAGAGTGGCTGGGATAAAGCTGTTCTCGCGCTGAATAGTCGCTGGAGCTCACATCTGCGAAAGTGTCTAAACAAATTGCAAAATAGGTGCTATTTTTATATATCAGTCACATATTTGAGGTCTAAATAACTACATTTTCACCTAAAAAAACAAAAAACTCTTAAAACTACATTCTGTGGCACAACAGTAGTATTTGTAAAAAATATGGTGGATTTGCTCGCCCGCCATGACAGTCGCCGCAAATGGAGTGATACAAACGGTGAAGCGGTTCATGTGCTTTTTTGCTTGTGTGTTTTTGCAAAGTTAATGACGCAGAGTAAAAAATAAGTAGAAAGTAAATTGCATATTTAAGCCACTACTAGTCTACGTTTTAACTTGCAGACAGAATTGTGGGATAAAGTCATAAAAATTGTAATTTACTGTATAACATGGAATGTCACAGAATGGGAAGTGAATAAATCAAAAGTACCTTAAAAATAATGGGTTGTTTTAACCCAAATTTGGGTCAAATATAGACAAACCCAGCCATTGGGTTAAAAATTTCATTTGAAATGTAACTCAATGGCTGGGTTTGTCCATATTTGACCCAAATTTGGGTTGAAACAACAAAGCATTTTTAGAGTGTGCACTCTAAAAAAATGCTGGGTTAAAAATAACCCAAGTTGGGTTGAAAATGGACAAACCCAGCGATTGGGTTGTTTTAACCCAGTGGTTGGGTTAAATGTTTGACCACCCTGCTAGTTAGTTTTATTTAACTAAACTATTATTTAAAAATTACTGTATTGCTTGATTAAAATGAAACCCAAAATATGTTGGAAATTAACATTTTATTAATAATGTATTATTAATAATTGTATTAATATTAATAATAAAATTCAATTGATTCCATTTTAAAAGATAAAATTGTTTTATGTTAAATTTATATTGTTTTATGCATTCATTTGATTAATACCATTTTTGATTTATTTGTATTAAACCATAAACACAGAGATTCCAGAAAAAATTAAATAGACACAGAACTTCTAAAAAATAAAGCATTTTATAGTGCCCTATTATTGTTAAAATTAATAAATTAGTAAATTGTTAAATTTGTATAAATCCATTTGATTACACATCCATTTTGATTATTAAAACTGAATTAAACTTTTAAAAATGTAAAATTAAAATTTAAAACTGAATTGTTGAAAAAGTAAAACTTCATAGGGCCCTACTAGTGCGATCGGCTCCTGGTGTTTATTGACCCGGACACCATTAAACGTATAACGTCAGTTGTTGCATATAGGCGCCTGTCTCTTCATCATCCATAGGTGAAGATGATAAGTTTGTTTTTGCCTAGTCTAGACTCTGTTAAGTGAAAGCATCTCTGTAATGGTGTTAAAGGTGCCTGAGCGTTGATGGATCGTAATGCATTCGCTCATTCACTCCGGGTATGTGAGCGTCCTTTGACGTCTAGCTGCGGGGCTGCCTGTCGATCGCGCCTCCGGGGGGGGGGGGAGGTAACTACGTTACCCACGGTTATCCATCATGGTGTTAGAAGAGAGTGTTGGTAGCCATTAGCTTTAGCATCTTTATCTCTCTCTGTCTAGCACTCTAGCTGTAATGCGCGGGCCTAATTTGTTTAGCGTGTGCAGAGTGTCCATTAGGGATGAGGCTTGTGTGCCTGGGTGTCTAAGTCTGTGGAAATGGTGACAAATCACACATGGATTTCCTCTCAGTTTAATGCTGGCAGTGTAGAGAAAGAACAAGATACATTTTTGGTGTAGATAGTTTATAAGCCCAAAAATAAACATTTTCTCAATATCTATGTTTTTTTGCTCCTGAAATACGTATTTTCCTATGGAATTTAGCACAGTGATACTATTAAAAATCAGATTGTTCAAAAAACTGTAAAAGTTCTGTTTTTCTTTGTATTTGATGTCAAAACGTTAATGGACACATTCAATAAGCCATCAAAATGTAGTTTGAGTGCAAACATATAAGAAACATCACCCTCATGTCGTTCCAAACCTGTTAGGTTTGTTCATCTTCGGAACACAAATGAAGATATTTTTGATGAAATCTGAGTGATTTCTTTGTCTCCATTGACAGCCAACACAACTGACACTTTCAAGCCCAGAAAGGTAGTAAAGAAATCGTAAAAGAAATCCATGTGGTTTAACCTCAGGGCGCATGGGTTGGAGATTTATATTTTTGTAAATAAAGTAGTATATATATTTTTTTTTTTCTCAAACAAAGAGCTCATGTCGCTTCATAAAGTTGCGGTTAAACCACTTGAGTCTCTACTCTTGACTGAATAACTTTTGTAACTTTATTGTAAGCATTAATCTATATCTAATTACATTCAATTCTAGCTGTTAGACCCACCTGAAAATATTTATTTGAAAAAACATTTTTTACTATTTATTTGTCTCTTTATTCTATTGTATTTATTTGTGCTATCATTTGCAATGTGTTTATTTCTTATTTTATTACTGACTGATTACTTGTCTTTGTTTTTTTTATAAGTCTAGTTCAATGATTCAAATAAAGCCTCCCTGTGTTGTGTACAAAATTACCCAAATTATGACATAATAACAAATTATCTGTATGGCGGTACAGCTGGCTCTGCACCGCTATACCTTAACTCACTACTTCAGACTTACGCGCCCTCCAGAAACCTGCGTTCTGCAAGTGAACGGCGCCTTGTGGTGCCATCACATAGGGGCACAAAATCACTCTCACGGACCTTCTCCGGGACTGTTCCTGGCTGGTGGAATGACCTACCACGCTCTATCCGAGCAGCCGAGTCTCTAGCCATTTTCAAAAAAATGCTAAAGACGTATCTTTTTCGTCAGCACTTGACCCAGTAGTAGTAGCACTTACCTTGACTAATATTCTTCTCCTATCTGTGTATTTATTTATTTAAAAGAAAAAAAAAAAAATTCGCTATGAGCACTTTACTGACATAACTGTGACTTCACTCAGCACTTATACACTGTTGTTCTCATGTTGATTTAATTGATTCTACTACTCTCATTTGTAAGTCGCTTTGGATAAAAGCGTCTGCTAAATGACTAAATGTAAATGTAAATGTAAATGTAAATGTAAATGGCGGTATATATGGCAGTTTTCCCCATGGTCTCAAAAAGGGTATTGAATATCGATATTTTTCAAGTTGGAAATTCCAGTATTGTGACACTATTCCAGGGGGTACCTGAAATTTGTTTCAGAAATAGCTTGTTTGCAATCACGTGATTCTGATGCGCAAAATTCAAATGGAGGGCAGGAAGTGAAAAGCAAAATAGACGAGATGAAAAAGTCCTTAATGTGCTGGTTTAAACCTGTCGTCGAGACTGTAAGCAACTTCTCCTGTACCCAGTTGCATAAAACACCTCAAGTTATTCTTCTTAAATTGCTAAGAGTTTCACGACAGCGCCCAGTGGATTGAACCTGCTCACTCGTGTAACACTAATGGTGAAGTTTTCCAAAACATATGTTATACTAAGGAAAATTACACTTAAGGTGCTTTAAGCAACTGTGCACGGACATCCTTCTACTCAAGAAAACAAAGAAAGCATACAAAACTATGGAGGAATACTACTTTTCTGTTAGTGGTTGCATATCTAAGTTAACTTTTGACAAAGTGGTCACTGCACACGCAAGCCTTATCCGACTCGGCTCCTCCCGACCGCAGATGCAGGATTACAAGCTTAATTTTTCCAGTGTTTTTCAGTCAATTTCTTGCATCTCCCCCCCCTGATGAACAACTACTTCTGGTACACGATAAAAGCTCCTTGTGGTTTCTTGGTTTGATCGATTAGAAAAACAATAAATGATGCAAAACAGACATTTCATAGTGCTTCCCTATGTAGAAAATCACTTTCTGCCCTCCATGTGCATTTCACGCCACCCTGTGACGTCATGTGCAAATAACCTTGTTTGGCTTTAAAATATAAAATGATGTTGTTCTTCTGTCATTATCATTATAGATGTGTTGTGGACTCCTATTCTCATAGAATTAGAAAGATTATTAAAACTTTATAGTTAATTATTGTTATAGTTAGCATGCTTAGTGTGAACAGCCCTTTACAGATTGAGTTCCTTTCTGAGGAGCTGTCAAAACTAAAGAATTAAAAGACAAATAAACTCGGGCCTCTCATTAAATGAAAGTTTAGAGGACATGCACATGATATGTCTGTTTTTCAATCCCTACATTGCTTGTTTTTTAGTTTAGGATGTGAGTCATTGTACGACTGGCCATTATTTAGTCGTATTAATGATAATGCTAAAGGTTTGGTGCTCATAATGTTACTAAAGTTGGGTTTTGTTCTTGCTGCTCTGAGAAGAAACTACGCTAAACATGATCTACATTGTGTTTTAAAGTTCAAAACTTCATGAATCAGCAGCAAAGCCATACATCCCCCTCCTCCAGCATCCAGACAGTGTGATTATTGTATGGAGAAGGAAGAGGTTTCATATTCCCTTGTGAGTCTGGGTCAAGAGCACTAGATCTTACTCTGTCTCAGGATCTATTATGGATAGACTGGTTAAGCTTTCATACACTAGACCACTATATTGGTGCCTGAAAGTGAAATATTGCTTGTGGATCTGAAATGCAGTACATAGACATTGAGATTAACTGGCTCTGAAGGGTGGCCAGATTCAAACAGCATGCAGCTAAAGTAACTCAGCAATATAGTAACGCAGATAGAAAGTCACAAAACAATAACCCCCCCATAGCCCACTAACTATGCCGGAAATTGCTGTGGTTTCCTACAAGTAGCTGAAAAAAGTTTGTTTCAGATCTCTAACAGAGAAGCAAATATCCTGTTTCACAAGGCATTCATGAGTTCAGTACGAAACTAAAATCGCATTGTCCTGCAGCTGCTTGTGCGTATCTGCGGTGAATGCTTTCTTAGAAGAAAAGATGTCATGAGCTTTCTGACTGGGTCTGTTTTTTCTTCTTCCTAGAGACAGTACAGTGACATAGAGCTCAGAAATAGAGCTTATTCTAGGAAAAAAGGCCAACAGATAAAGCTTTAAAAGGCTAGGGCTATCTCAGCGATTTTTATCTCCATGTCTTATCAAGTAATCACAACCCTGACGACATTAGGTGCACAGAGACAGAGAGAGAGTGTGAAATAGTGACTGGCATCTAGGATGCACAGAGTTCTTCTTATTCTCTTTCATGTTCCACTTGTTGGAATGAGATGAATGGCTGTCTGCTTTACAGTGTGGCAGGCGAAGTTCTGGGCTCAGGGAGAGGGATTCCTTAGGAGATGGGGGGTGTTTATGGGGTGCATTGTTGTCCTGGGCTTTCCCACACTCTCACTTTTGTGTATGCAGTCTCTTGCAAACTCAGACATGATGAATTACCTGCTGCACGCTGCATGCCATGTGGTGCAGTTGCATGGGAGTTACTTTCTCTGCTACGGCTACACCTCCTCCCCCAATCTCTCAATTTGCTTCCTTCCGTTCATGAGCAGACTCTCCCTCCCTCCATTATGTTCCTCACGCTCAAACTATCTATCTTGGAACCCGAGGCACACGGCCCCACGCTGTTCAACTTTCTCTCTCTTTCTTTGCCCATTAGCCTCGTCCAGCCCTCCCCTCATTGGCGGCCTGTGATGTCCAGAGGGTCTCTGGATCAGTGCCCCCTCCTCCTCATAAAAAGCCTTTCTTTTCCTCTAAATGCGAGCACCAAACTGCTGGCCATTAAATGTTTGCTCCACCACAATAGAGACATTAACACACGAGTGAGTAGCTCTGAAAAGCCTGTGAGCGTTTTAGGTGAATTCAGCATGGCAGATGACCCTTTCAGCGAGCCCTGTAGTACCAGTGGCTTCAGCTGAAGATTGAAACCTGAGTTGAACTCTTTTTTGGGCAGGTCTAACTTCGGGGTCCACAACTCCATACAATATATATTTATACAGTACTGTGCAAAAGGCATGCCAGTAGTTTAATAATAGTTTTAAGCCATGTTATTTATATATTCTGCTGTAGTTTGTCAGTAGGAAATATCAGTTTACATTTCCAAACCTTCCTTTTGGCATTAAAGGGTTAGTTCACCCCAAAATGAAATTTCTGTAATTAATTACTCACCCTCATGTCGTCCCACACCCGTAAGACCTTTGTTCATCTTCAGAACACAAATTAAGATCTTTTGATGAAATCTGAGATGTATATGACTCGTCCATAGACAGCAATATAATCAATACTTTCAAGGTCCAGAAAGGAACTAAAGACATCGTTGGTTCAACCTTAATGTTAGGAAGCAACCAGAATACTTTTTCTGTACAAAAACAAAACAAAAATAATGACTGTATTCAACAATATCTTTTCTCTTTCAGGGTAGATGCACATTTTTTAAAGTCAAATTTAAGGCTTTTTAAGACCTGAAGAAATAAAAATTAATACTAGCCTATACATTATGGCTGTTACCAATCAAATTAAATCATTATCAACAAAATCCATCTTTGCAATACAGAGGTGACACAGAATGAGAACTGGCATAAATATATTTACACAGCATTTACAATTTGTCTACATGAATTTAATTGAATATTTAAATATGGATTTTTTTTTCTAATTTTAACTTTTTACTTAAAATGTCCCTTAAATATGAAACTAAACAAAACTGCCAGTAGGTGGCAGCAAGTCGCTGTCTTAATGAGTGAGTGAGTCAACCAATTTGTTCAAATGACTGATTCATTCAGGAACGAAGCTCGGATTCATTCGTTCTAAACGAGGATTCAATCAGTATAACAAAAACATTTCTGTTGCACGGGGGCTCTGTTCTGCTGGTCATTATTTTGAAATTTTAGTTGGCGAAATAAAGGGAAAAAAACAATATTGACAATACTCTGTCTAAAATGTAACACATTGTTCATTTAACAATAAGTTGAAGGAACACTGCATTTGTGCTGATTTGGGGAAAACGGCACTTTTGCTTGTGTGATATTGTAAAACAACTACATCTTATAATATGATATAATGACAAAAAATCGTCGGGGCAAAACATACCTATGTATCTTGAATTTTGAGGGCATATAACTGTATGCATAGCTACATCACGCTGAATAAGACGAGTAAAGAAAATGCGGTAGGCTTATTAAAAGAATCACCCTTTATTTAAATATATGAACACAGAAAATCACTGTTAACAGGTTAATATAACATTTCCCATTCCATGACTAGTAAAATAAACACAACTTACTCTCTGTAAAATGGAGTAATCTGCGGAAGTGATGGACACGGAGGTGGGTAAAAAGGTTGGTGGTGTTGCCACCCTTCACACTGACTCACTCTATAGGCAAATCCTGCGGATTGGGCTGTCTAATGCTGCGTTCACACCAGACGCGACTTGGACGCGTAGTTGGACGCTTGAACATTTTGAGTTTACTCGCTTCATTTGTGCGTGAAAATCCCTTCACAACAGACGCGAATTTGCGTCATGAGTGGGGCTCTCCCGCTCCTTTTATGTCTCCCACCGCTTTCTGCACACTTCCACTGAATAAACACAACTTGTCAGTGGGGAAATAATTGTAAATTACAGCAAAAACGCTCAATTGGTTGTCTTTAGTTGGCTTGTAGTTTTAATTTGTATATTTATATAGCTCAAATTGAGTAAAGACCGTTTTTTACAACTTATCAGAATGTCTGACCTCCTCACTCACTTTCTTTCAAACACGATCCTTTTTATTTTTGTTTCTATAAATGTATGAAGATCTACAGCGACGATGATTTTGTCCTCCATTGTTGTTTTGAATTTCTTTCTCAGATTGTTACGTCACATCACTACTAGAGTAAGCTCCTGATTGGTGAATTTCCGCGCCGCGTTAACCAAAGTTCAGATTTTTCAACTTGCGCAATTCGCGCTGTGTCATTCGTGCCGCAGGATGTCAATTTGCGTCTTTGCATTGACTTAACATGTAAATCACTCGCGCTTACCGCTTCATTCGTGTCCGGTGTGCACCATAATGAGACGAAAAACTCCCATACTGTCGAGCTTACTTTACTTTTCTCGGGTGTGACAGAGCCTCTCACTCTCCTGCTTGGAATAGCTGCGCGCTGCATCTTCTTCTTGTTTGACAGGTGTCAGCATTAAGGTGCAATACTGCGACCTGAGAGCTCAACCAGGTTCTGGCGCTGGAGTATTACATGTCATGATATCATAAGCTTCCTATTCATTTTAAATATTGTGGCTATCGTCAATACCGGTATATCATCACACCCTAAAATAACACAATATTGATATTTCATGCTTTGAATATCATGGTCATCGCCAATACCAATATATTGCGACACCCCTATTCTGGACCTTGAAAGTGTTGATTATATTGCGGTCTATGGATGAGTCATATACCTCTCGGATTTCATCAAAAATATCTTAATTTGTGTTCTGAAGATTAACGAAGGTCTTACGGGTGTGGAACGACATGAGGGTGAATAATAAATGACAGAATTTTCATTTTTGGGTGAACTAACCCTTTAATTGTAATAATCCAGTGAGATTTTTGTACACACGGGAGTCTGACAACAGCTGATATGATCTGATCTCACCACCATTGAGTCCATCTGGAATTACAAGAAGAAACAGAAGACTAAATCCAGAAGAACTGTGGCAATGTCTCCAAGGCCCTGTTTATAGCTGGTATTAAGATGAGTTTTGTTCGATCACAAGTAGATGAGTGAAACACATTCCCGTTTACACCTGTTTTTTTTATTTTTTTTTATGTGTCTCTTTTGTCCACTTTCAACCACTTCTGTCCTGATTTCTTCAAGAGGAGGGTTTATGGGCGGGTAAATGTTCTTTTGATCTAAAGTACGAAATAAGCAGTTAAGACCAGCCGAACACAGTGAGTGTGTGTTAGAAATCAGGAATGGAGAGAGAACATTGTGCTTGGTACATTTTTCATCTTCAGACCAAACTTGGGTCTTCAGCCGACAAAGTTTAAATCCCGTCTGGCTAGAGCTCTTCCCATAATGTTTATGCATTAAGTCAGTAGACGGAGAGTAGAAGGTCTTTTTATGGCTGTTTGAACACATACAACTCTATGAGCGTCTACACTATGAAAGCAATCCGGTCAAATGCGTTTTCAACTACCTCTGGAAGTGGTCGAAAGTGGACAAGCAATAAGTGTTTTAGACCTGTATTTAGTGCCGTCCACTTGTGATCCGATCGACCGAAACGCATCTCCAGGTGGAAACAGAGCCCAAGACGCTTGAAGAAACCTACCTGCAAAGCTACAGTACTGTGAAAGGTTTTAGGCACGTGTGTAAAAATGCTGTAAAGTGAGGATGCTTTCATAAATAGATTTTATTGATCAATTAACTAAATCAAATCAATATTTGGTTTGACCACCCTTTGCGTTTAAGGGTGGTCACACCAAATAAAACAGCTTTAGTCCTAGGTACACTAAATATCCTATTTTGGGTTAATTTTAAGCCAGCCATATAGTCATTTTTAAACAGTAGGTCAGTTAAATAAAACAACCCAATCACTGGGTTTGTCCATTTTCAACCCAACTTGGGTTGTTTTTAACCCAGCATTTTTTAGAGTGAAGTGTCTTGGAGATGTTACAGCAGTTTGTCTGGATTTAGTCTTCTGTTTCTTCATGTAATCCCAGATGGACTCAAAGGTGGTGAGATCAGATCATACCGGCTGTTGTCAGACTCCTTGTGCATACAATAATCTCACTGGATTATTACAATTAATGGCATAAGGAATGTTTAGAAATGTAAACTGATATTTCCTACTGACACACTACAGCAAAAGATATAAATAACTGGCTTAAAACCAGGTGCTCAAAAAACTTTTTTTTATTATTGTCATATTTGAAAACAGTTTGGTATTTTTTTGGATATTTTCAGGATTCTTTGACAGAATAGAAAGTGCAAATGAACAACAAATGAATCTGAAACAGAAAACATAAATGTCTTTGCTTAACTTTTGATAAATTAAATGCATTCTTGCTGAATAAAATTATTAATTTCTTTCCAAAAAAATAAAAATAAAAATCATACTGGCCACTATTCTGAATGGTTGTGTGTAAATGTGAATGTTATGAGTGAAGTAACAGGCGAAATGCATCTGCATACCTTGCTTTGTTTTCGAGGTCAACAGATTGCTTTCTTCTGCGGTTCCATGTGCACATGCCTTTTTTTGTTGTTGTTGTGAGCTTCCTTCCAGCAATAAATCTGCACAACAGCACAACCTGCAAAATAGAACAATCTGTAGTATGAAGAGTTGGATTTGGCCCTCAATCCAAGCCATTATAACAGGCTGACCTTTGAGGGTGAAAGGGGGAGAGAGCAGGTGACCAGAGTGCAATCCTTTTAGAAACGGGATAAAAAAAAAGGTAGAGACTGAAGCATTTCTTTTGGATAAAAAGTCAACCATTAAGCTTTGATGTGCCTCAAAATGACACAGAACGGCAGAAATGGCACATGAATTAGTCTGAGAAGAAAGGTTGTGTGTATGTGTGTGTTGAACACAGCACTGTGTTTCTGTGAGGAACTCTTAACAATAGCTCTCTATCCTCCTCTAATGGCCATTTGTTTTATGAAAGAGAAAAGGGTAATATTGCAGACATATGTCATATACTCTGCCTTGACTTAGACGGTTTCTCTTTAAGAGCAGAAGCTGACACTGCATTTTACTGTACACAATCTACCGCGACCATGTCGTAAACACATCCCACTCACACACATAGATGGGGGTTGGTGGGAGTTTAGGAGTCTGAGAGCCTTGTCATGTCATTGATAGTGTTGCCATGACGAAACAGAGTTTTGTTACTAGATGAATGAAGCCTGCTAAAAACCTTTTCTTATTTCACCCCATGGGGAAATTAGGTCATTGGCATGCAGCCTGTACGGGGTGTAAATTGCTGTCTTAATTGGACACTTACAAAATCCCAGTTGGAGCAGAGAGCTAATGGATAAAGTAATGCTGGTTTCACTGGTCAGTGTTCAGATATGCCTTCCAGATCTGGCAAAGATTACAAATTATACCCTGCAAATGTTTATATTTATATATTTATTTTTATATTTATATATTTATATTATATATATTTATAAAATGATAGTTCTGGATTTAAAATCTTCAACCTAAAAAATGCTGGGTTAAAAACAACCTGTTGGGTTGAACATAGACAAACCCAACAATTGGGTTGTTTTAACCCTGCGATTGGGTTGTTTTAATCCTGCGATTGGGTTGTTTTAACCCTGCGATCGGGTTGTTTTAACCCTGCGATCGGGTTGTTTTAACCCTGCGATCGGGTTGTTTTAATCCTGCGATCGGGTTGTTTTAACCCTGCGATCGGGTTGTTTTAACCCTGCGATCGGGTTGTTTTAATCCTGCGATCGGGTTGTTTTAACCCTGCGATTGGGTTGTTTTAATCCTGCGATTGGGTTGTTTTAACCCTGCGATTGGGTTGTTTTAACCCAGCGATTGGGTTGTTTTGACCCAACGATTAGATTGTTTTAACCCTGCGATTGGGTTGTTTTAACCCTGCGATTGGGTTGTTTTAACCCAGCGATTGGGTTGTTTTGACCCAACAATTAGATTGTTTTAACCCTGCGATTGGGTTGTTTTAACCCAGCGATTTGATTGTTTTAACCCTGCGATTGGGTTGTTTTAACCCAGCGATTTGATTGTTTTAACCCTGCGATTGGGTTGTTTTAACCCAGCGATTTGATTGTTTTAACCCTGCGATTGGGTTGTTTTAACCCAGCGATTGGGTTGTTTTGACCCAACGATTAGATTGTTTTACCCCTGCGATTGGGTTGTTTTAACCCAGCGATTGGATTGTTTTAACCCTGCGATTGGGTTGTTTTAACCCAGCGGTTGGGTTGTATTTAACCCTGCGATTGGGTTGTTTTAACCCAGCAATTGTGTTGTTTTAACCCAGCAATTGTGTTGTTTTAACCCAGCAATTGAGTTGTTTTAACCCAGCGATTGGATTGTTTTAACCCTGCGATTGGGTTGTTTTAACCCAGCGGTTGGGTTGTTTTGACCCAGCGATTAGATTGTTTTAACCCTGCGATTGGGTTGTTTTAACTCAGACATTGTTTTTTTTAACCCAGCGATTGGGTTAAATGTTCGCCCAACCTGCTGGGTAGTTTTATTTAAATTAACTATTGTTTAAAATCTTATATTTTTACAATAATGTACCTACAAGCAATTTTTCTGTGATTTGCGTTTTTCTTTTGTTTTTTGATTATTGTAAAAGGTAGTTCACATATAAAAAGAAAGCTCTGTCATCATGTATCCACCATCATGTCAGTTCAAACCTGTCTGATTTCTTTTTTCCTTCAGAACACAAAAGAAGATATTTTAAATATTGTTTGTACAGTATCAAAATGCTTCTTTTTTTGCTATCCATTAACAGGTTTGCTGTCCATTGTATAACACTGAGATATTTCTCATAATATCATATTTTATGTTCCACAGACAGGTTTGGAACAACATGAGGGTGAGTTGCTGTTATTTTTGCTATTTCAAAAGCAATTTAGAGTAATTTTGATCACAGTTTTTACATACTCAGCATGCCTGACTGATTGCTGTTGTCTGTACTCTGAATGCTTTTGTAAACATGCCATAAAGCTTTATAACTATAGCAAATAATTTAAGAATTACATAAATCTTGTTGGCTTTCTAAACTAATATGAGACCTTTTCCTTTTTCTTTCTAACAATAGTTTGTTTTGAAACAGTTGTGGCACACTAGCGATGGGAATTAACCAGTAAGATTTTAATGTATTTTAATGTTATTCAAATATTAATCACACCAGCATGCCATAACTGTTCTGAGTCATGCTGTTTTTTTGTTTGTTTTTTAAATTATGAGCTGTGTGAAAACACACTTAAAAGTGTGATTCTGTTGCTCTGCCATGGCAATTTGATCATTACTGCAGTTTGCAAGCTGTGTCCAAAATCTCATCTAGTGCACTGATTCAGGGGACGCCATTTGTAGACCAATGTCCAAAACCATAGTGTACAAGTATACTAGTATACAACTGATGCACACTCAATGGCTCATACCCATAATGCACTGTGAGGGTTGAGCTGAATGAATCTCCACATCTTGGTAGTGATGCCATTCGCAACAGCAAGCAAAAATTATGCAAAAGTGACTCTCAAGTTGTGTCCCAAATGACACACTATACACTGTGCACTTATACTATGTAAACTGTGTAGTTTTTGAATATTATATGGTTATTTTCTCATTCAACATCAGATTCTGATAGCCCTTCCCCTGAAGGAATGCAGACACAATGCATGAAGTGTCCATTGTCGCACACGATTTTCAGTTAATTAAGTGCATCACCCGCATATTTAAAGTGCACTTCTTTCTGGAATTTTCAGTGTGAAATCACTACTCACTACATTATTTATACTGCATAGTATAGTGCATAAGTACACACCTTGAGTGTCCGAATTGGCTCATTTGATTTCATTCACTCCTTCAAGTGGACTATAGCCTTGTGTAGGGTGTAGTAGTGAATGATGGGAGTGATTTCCAATACTGATCATAGAAGAAGAGAATAGTGCTTATTGCCTACTTGATATAGTGTAATTTAGCAATGTTAAGAATGGGATAATAACTCGATAACATCTGCAACCATGTTTTGTTCTGTGTAGACAGTGATGAAAACCAACAAATAAAAGAGAAAGACAAAATGAATTTGTAAAATTACCTGAGAATAACTCTCTGTTAGGAGTGTGGCGAGATAAACATATGACGAGATTGAAGTGTGAGGATGAAATTAGGATAGAATATGTCACCGCTATGTTTACATTATGCCTCCACTGTCGTTTTGATTTTTATAGAAAAAAAAGAAAGAAAAAAAACATTTAATTCAGTTGGATAACGTTCCCTTCAATCCCATCCAGCTCATCCAACATGAGTACGTAGTGCAGCAGTGCTCACGTGACGAGAGTAAGTGACGAGATGACTGACAAGGAGGATTCGTTGCACACAGAGCCTAAAGCATCTGAAAATGTCTTATCTTATGTCTTATAGTATGTGCGATTGTGGAATTGAAAGCAAAAGTAAAATGCGAGCACGCATATAAACGTGATTTCAATACCCTGCATTTTGAAAGCGGCTCGCTGATGCATGCAAATATCTCCGATATGAAAGCTATCGGCTGGGCTGTGCAGTTGTAACCATCTCTTAGCTCTGTATCATGCTTGAAGATTTTTTTTTTCCCTTTTTGCACTATTGAGAGAGTACTTTGATTATGGTTGCACTTACAATATTGTCCAGACTAAAAAACTGGCTAAAAAACAAAATCTAGGTTTCTGGCTTGCCTGGCCTTACCCTGTACTCACTGATTGCCTCTTTCATTCTTCCTTCATTCCACTAATTATACCTCTCTCTTCTGTTTGGCTGACATGTTTTCCAATTTTTTCCCTTTCTGCCTATGGCTTTGTGAGAATTTTTGTAAAACAAAACAACTTCTCTCATTAAGCAATGTATTATCTTGTTTTCAATAGGATGTCCCATTTTATCTGAATGCTACAGTCCATTTTATCTAACACAGTAAGGTAAATTGGGACAGTAACAAAGCAAAATATTTTTAAAATAGAAATACAGAAAAATGAAGAAACTTACACATCACTGCATAAAATCTAATTATCACATGAACAGATGTAATAAAAATGTTGTAGATTGAAATACTGTTTGAATTTGAATTTAAACCTAAACAATTTATACTTAAACTAAATGTAGAGGCACTTAAGTGCTTTCTCAGACATTCCAGCACTTGAGTAGTAACCACGCCCACATTATTTATATTTGACGAATCAAATGTTGATAATCAAATTAAATACTGTTATTGCAACATTTCAAGACCACCTACCATTATCTCTATTTTCTTAAAAGGATTAGTTCACTTTCAAATTAAAATTTCCTGATAATTTTTCTCACCTCCATGTCATCAAAGATGTCCATTTCCTTCTTTCTTCAGATGAAAAGAAAGAAATTAAGGTTTTTGATGAAAACATTCCAAGATATTTCTCCATATAGTGGACTTCACTGGGGTTCAACGGGTTGAAGGTCCAAATGTCAGTTTCAGTGCAGCTTCAAAGAGCTCTACATGATCCCAGACGAGGAATAAGAGTCTGATCTAGAGAAAATATTGCTCATTTTCTAAAAATAAATAAATAAATAAATAAATAAAATTACATACGTTTTAACAATGCTCATCACTGCTAAGTATATTACTGCCCTCCACAGGTCAAAGTTTGAACTAATTGTTATATACTTGCACTAGCATATTGTATGACAATTTAGTTCAAACTTTGACCTGTGGAGGGCAGTAATGCACTCTGCTAGAATTCTAATAGAGAAGAAGAAGTGCATTTATGGTTAAAACGTATATAATTTTTTTTTAGAAAATGAGCGATGGTTTCTCTAGATGAGACCCTTATTCCTCGTCTGGTATCGTTTAAAGCCTTTTGAAGCTGATCTGAAACTGTAATTTTGACCTTCAACCGTTTGAAGTCCATTGAAGTCCACTGTATGGGAAAAAATCCTGGAATGTTTTCATCAAAAACCTTAATTTTCTACTGAAGAAAGAAGGACATGAACATCTTGGATGACATGGAGGTGAGTAAATTACCAGGAAAAAAATATTTAAAAGTGAACTAATCCTTTAAAGAGCACTACACCAAAAAGCTTATTGTCCCATTTTAGCAGACTTCACCCTATAGAAATGTTTACTATGTCTGATAAAACCCCAAAATAAATGATCCATGAGACTAAACCAAGTTTTTGAAGAAAATTAAATGCAGATGAGAAGTCCACAAACAAAAACTGCACTATTTCCCAGATGACAACAAAGAGCATTTAACGTTAGCTAAAACAGTTTTGCATAATCTAAGCCTCGATATGATAACTGTAATGGCCCAGCAACCGTCAACTATACTCTTTTATCTTTTTTCAAAAGCCTTCATGTTGTACTGTCTTAGCTTTTTAACGGTATTGGTACAATAATTGATCTAGCTTTTTAATATAATGAGAATCACTTAAATTAGCCGAACAGCTACGAGATGTTCTCTGTTTCCCGCCTAATATAGCTAGCTTACTCACAAAAACTTAAACTATCAAACAAAGTGTCGCTACGAGTAAAATTACCTTGATTAAGCAGTTTAAAGCCACTCTAAAATGAAATTTGTCAGCTGTCATCGTCTCTGCGCTTCCTTCAGTTTCTGTGGCGGTTGAGATCTTTATCGGGCTCGCGCCTTTAAAAGCACCCGCGCGCCTCCCGCCGTCCTCCGTTTCCCTGGCAGCCCGGGATGATTGACAGGCCGAGGCTAGTCCCGGACCCTCCCTCTCCTCTCCTCTCCTCTCCTCTCCTCACTTGAGCTCTGATCGCGAGCCTCAGTAACTTTCTACAGCGACAGGGATGCAGCGCGCGCTCAGCGCAGCCTGAAAATGGCAACCCTTTGGATTTATCCGTCCCTTCTTTTCTTTCTCTTTCCCTCTCTCACGCCGAGTCAAGCCTTACGGAATTACCCAGAGAATGAAGGTAAGAGGGCTTTGTGTTGAACAAGTAAAGAATAGGGTTAATTAATGGCTGAGGCTTGCGGGGGACACAGTTTACCGAAGTGCGCTCTGGATGATGTGGTTACTATAAATCATGCATTAGGCGAATAAAGCAAGAAGAGGAAAAATAGCAAGTGCATGTGTTTTTAAACAGGGTTTGATGAAATATTAGTGTACAAGAACTCGCTTTTAAGTGTTCCCGGTGGATTGCATTTGGACGTTTATAATATATTTTACACTATGCACGTGATGATGCATGCTCAAAAGTGTGACTTATTATTTTTATTTTTATTTAATTAATGCACATATTTGCTATCATAGTTTGTTTTATGGTGCATTTGAAAATCATTTTGGAGCATATTTAAAAATGAGCAGGTTCCTCTTTTCATGGAAAGTCACTTAAAAAAAAAGAATCGTATGGGTAATAAAGTTATTTAATGTTATATTAAAGTGTTAAAGTTATTTGAAATCTTGCTGAGGATTAAATACAAATGCATGAAACAAAATTAAGAACTTGATGTATGGATTTATGCAGTGTGATGTGCCGTATGGCAAGCAGAGAGAACTGAAAGTCCGATCATTTATCAGTGACCATAAGGTGATTTGTTAATGGTGTCTGCATCTTTTCTATATAGCAGTCTCAATGCACGCACGAAAAATCTGTTCCACAATCTGTTAAATAAATAAATAAAATCCTGAAATAGCATATAAATACAATTTCCCTGCCACAAGAATGAAAACACACTAAACTGGATCATTTTAGCACTTTATTTGAAAATAAATTAGAATATGCACTTGGAATTCAGTCTATCTATCCTCTCAAAGAGCATTTTTTATCTACGTGTGCCAGAGCTGTGAGCTATCCAGCAAACGTTTCAATATGTGTGTGTGCCAGACCTTATGAACAAGCTTCTTTTTTGGTACAGCTTAGCACTTAAATGTCAAATGTTGGAATTTGAGTTCAGGAAAATGCATCCTAGAAAGACAATGAAGATGAGCCTTATCCCGAGCATAACTTTCCTTCTTGGTCCTTTCAAAGAATTCAGTCAATTGCAAGCAAAGAAAAATCTGCTTTTTGAATTTCAGAAGCATTTAGATTACACCAGTCCTCAAAACCTGAGGAAAATGCCTTTTGTTGGAGGAAAAAATGCATTTGAGTGGATGATGAAACTGTGTTTAACCAGTGGAAACCATTTTGTGCCCAATAGAAGGACTAAAGAGTGCTTTTCTGGTGGTTGGTGACTCTGTGGCAGTCCGGTGACTCTTTTTCTCTCCCAGCAGGGCTTGTTCTCCTCTTTTTTTAATGTTTTCTGCTTTCTTCTGAACCTTCCCCTCTGTAATCGGTCTAATTGGCCGACTTTAGCCTTTGCATGTTTTCGCAGTAGCTTTTGTGTGTATGTGAACCGCTCATCATCGAGTTCTGCTTTGTCTTTGCTCTGCTCCGCCGTGCTCTATGTGACTGTAAATACGGTCTTCTCATCTGGAGGACGCCCGCTGGGCTTGCTCGTCGAGCCGTAAGACTGACCAGCGTTTGTTATTTTAAGCCGCAGTGGGAGTGCGGGTGCCGTGTTACACTGGAGCAATGCAAACACAATGACACGGGAGTCGATTGCCACATATGGACCAAAATGTGGAAGTCATCTAAGAAGGAATGTATTTAGAGAGGTCAGGGGACAGTGCGGTAGCTGATGTGAACAGCAGAGGGCGCCTTGTAGCACTGGAATTCTTTTGTGAAGCTTTTGTTTTTTGCGTGGATCTTGTGAATTTAGAAAATACTAAAAAATTGAGCAAGCACTCGACTGGATTCAGATTATTCAAACCTTAATTTACAGTAAAATGAAGAAGCGCTCTAACAGCAGAGGGTTCATACCACCTGCTTGAGAAAAGATTATATTGAGTCTGATCCGGGTTGGCGAGCTTAATTCGGTTTAATGGCTTAAAAAGAACATTTAATCTTTTTGCTGAACCCCTGGAATGGTCATCGATCCATGTTTTTTTCTTCTTCTTTTCTCTCGGTTAGTATTCTACCTCCGTTTTCACTGCTTGCTCTGATATTTCCTCCCTTCTAGCGAGTTTGGGTGACCTGTCCCTGTTGCATGCTTTCATTTACTGGGCGGCAGGATTAGTGGTTCAGCTTCCCCCCAGGGGGACAGGGTCTGTTTGTGAAGGAGCCTCTGTTCTCTGCCTTTTCTCCAGGTTTAAACAGTCTGGATTAGAGTGCCCTCATGGCCAAATGCCTCGGCTAAAACAAGCAAGAGAGGGGGGCGAGAAAAATCAAGGATTCATGCTCTTATGATATATTTGAGTTACTGCAAGTCAAGATATTCTGAAGTGTTATGAATTTAAGATTTGGCAAGCAATTAGAATCACATTACACAATTGCTACAATCTATCTGGGGTTGCATTTAGGGAACATAATGAGGTTCTCAGTAATGTTTCTCCATCTCAAGCTTTTTTTCAAATTTCTCTGGAGAAATAAAAATAGAAACAAACAGACATTTGTTGCTATACTGTATAGAACAATATTAAAGTGGATGGCACACCTCAGATAATTTGGTTTTGGATAAAAAATAACATTTGAGTTAGTATTAAAAAAAATGACTTTACATTATAAGAATGCTGGGTTAAAAACAACCCAAGTTGGGTTGAAAATGGACAAACCCAGTGATAGGGTTGTTTTAACCTAGTAGTTGGGTTAAATGTTTGCCCAACCTACTGGGTTGTTTTATTTAACTCAACTATTGTTTAAAAATGACTATATGTCTGGCTTAAAATGAACCTAAAATAGGTTGGAAACTAAAAATCAGACCCATAATTACTAGAGACAACAATAATAATCAAAAAAAGTGAACATGTATTAATAAGAAATTGAATAAATGTTTATTGTTTATTATTATTCATTAAACATATAAATGTTAATCTTCAACATACTTTCGGTTCATTTTAAGCAAGCAATACAGTAATTTTTAAACAATAGTTGAGTTAAATAAAACTACCCAGCAGGTTGGTCAAACATTTAACCTAACCATTCGGTTAAAACAACCAATTCGCTGGGTTTGTCCATTTTTAACCCAACTTGGGTTGTTTTTTAACCCAGTATTTTTTAGTGTTTTTTGGTGCATACAGTGAACAGAACATAAATGAGGCCTGATGATCCTTTGGGATCTTTTTTGGATCATTGTTAAACAGTTTTTGCCCAATATACTAAAAATGCTGGGTTAAAAACAACCCAAGTTGGGTTAAAAATTGACAAACTCAGATTGACTTGCTTTAACCCAGCGAATGGATTGTCTTGACCCAGAGGTTGGGTTAAACGTTCACCCAACCTACTCGGTAGTTTTACTTAACTCAACTATTAAGTTAAAAACAACCCAAGTTGGGTTAAAAATGGACAAACCCAGTGAATGGGTAAAATGTTTGCCCAACCAGCTGAGTAGTTTTATTGAAAATAGTGTACATTCTTCAAAATATCTTCTTGTTTGTTCTGCAGAACAAAGAAAGGAGCGATGCTTGGGTCATAATTTAATGCAGACAGATTTTTTTCCCCCAACTTTAATTTCTTTGAGATCTCTTCTAAAACTCTTGAGTAGATACCGTTTACCAGAGTCGTTCTCATAGGAGACTATAGATCTATGTATTGATTATCCTTGTTTAACTATTTAATTGGACTGGGAATCGAAATATATATATATATTATTTTATGATTAATCACATCAGTGTAATTGGATTGCTTTTATCACCATCATTATTGTGTTCATGACCTTGAGCTGACGTGGACATTGATTGGCCGCCTCACCGCACTGATTCACCTCTATTACTGGGATTACTGATGGCTCTGCGCTGTGGGTCGCACACCGATGTGCAATCATAAAAAAGACCTTTGAGGGCCTCTTAATTTCCCACCATACACACTATCATCACCACACATGACCAGAGGCTGAGGGCAAATGATTTTCTGCACACACAATGGCTCAAGCTAGATAATGGATTGCCGACACTATAAGCAATGAAATTAAAATCGGTGAAAAGGTAGATGTATTGATTTTAAGACATCATCAGCGTTGAGTTTTGCACAATGGCCTGCAAACAGCAGACTGCAGAATATAAAGAGGTAGTTTCTTTGTGAGAAGGATAATTTACATGTTTTGGTTGATCTCAGGTCATTGTTTGGGGTTCTGTCTATTGTTTTTGTGAAGGAACCCTTCCTGTGACATGCTGGGCTGGTGACCTATATTCACTGGGATGCCCTCTTTTTTGCGGGCGAAAGCATTGCCCTGTCAACAAATGAGCTGCACTGTCCTCCCTTTTTAACTGTTTCTGCAAATGAACGCCTCTGACACTCATGTTCAGCTACCGGTTCTCTCGCTGGAAGCTCATTAGCAGGCTAGTCGACACACTGGAGTCCGACTCTAAACGTCACGCTGTGCGCTCCGCTCTCCCTGCGGTCTTGCCGGGTCCCAGTCTTGACCTTTTATTTGTTTTAATTGAATTCATCTGCCTGCCTTTGGCCTTGGCTTCTCTCTTTTTTGTGTGCGGTTTGGAGAGGCGATTGTGCTCGGAGAATCGCAGCATTAAACAAACAGCAGGGTTTTTCAATTTGCTCGGCTCTGTTATTGACCGGGTGCGTCCGTCCCGTATGCTTCGAGTCTCTGTTTTCTGTTTGTCGGAGCTGATGGTGGGCTGTTTGCTTGGCTCTGTCTGGAGGGTCAAACGATGGTTGGATTTACGGTACATTTCGATGCAATGCGACCTTGCCTCTGATTTCTCCCCACTCATCCAAGGAGCATCTTTTTTCAAAAGCCAAAACCAACATCCTGCTTCCTGGGTCACTCTGATATCACATGCTGTGTTTGTGACCTGATCCAGTCTTATGCGGTTCTTGAGACGGCACTTTAGACGGTCAACACACTGTGATAAAAGAGGTGTAATTTAAGTAATGCGCCTCTTAACTGGAAAATAATACAGCCTGGTCTTGTTATAAAGATGGGGCAGCATTTTTTGTAGGGAAAATAGTTAAAGTGATACGATAATGTACCACAAAACTATTGGTGGTCACGAGTAAGTGCACTGAAAATGGATGGAATGAGGTTTGTAAGAAGATGATGGTGAAAATTAATTCTCATTTTCCTTTTTAGATTTAGGTTTCTTGTGTCATACAACCCACTTCTACAACCACAATGTGACTTAACTACAGTGGCATTGGTCAAGAACTGAAAAATGTCATTTTAGTAATAATACTGTTTCAAAAGTCCTCTCTGTTTATTTGCTGGGATTTTTAATTATGAGCGGTGTAACTGTACACAAACATGAAGGATCGGTACAGCAGGAGTGAGAAAACAAAACATAAAATTAATTATTTTTTAATTAAACAGTGGTTTATTTAACAAATTGTAAATAAACTCAATTATAATTAACATTTTCTTAAGGATAAAAATCTGTCTCAGCGAATGCTGTAAGGTATATCCAGGAGGCCCCTTCTTGCACATTACTATAATAATAAAGGTTATAATTAACAACAGAGCCCAAACTGTTACATTCAGTTGCTATTTATTATTAGATATAATAATCAACAATCAAAATAAAAAAAAAAAAAAAATAAATAATATATATATATATATATATATATATATATATATATATATATGTAAATTGAACACAAATATTTTTTCAATACATTTTCTACTCCAATTCATTTTTGAAATATGATCATTTACACAGTTACTGTCATAACTTGTTTTCATGACAGATTTATTTGAACATATATTAAATAATTGAGACATTACTAACAGATAAAGTGAATATAATGAATATATAAGCTAATATAGTGCATATATTTAGTGAAAGAGTTTCTCTAGTGAACTAACATGCTGTGGACACTAAATGACTTGCCTGAGGTAAATGTAGTGCTACATGAGATATTATTCTCAAGCTGTTTTATTGATGTCTTTCCACGGTTAAAACACTGGTTGAGTGTCTTCATCTTCTGCGCTTTTTCCTGTTGTGGCGGTTAGCAAACAGCGCTGCATTGCCGTGCGTGCCCCCTTCTGGATTGGAGTGTGAATTGCCTGTGACCGACTGTATTCATCTTCTGACTGCATACACCAAACCGTGACAGTTCTGGACGAATACATGTACCGTTAGACCTCTATTAATTAATTATTATTATCATTTATGTATATATTTATTTTACAATTTGGGTTACATTCATTAAAAATGAAAAATCCGTCTTAATTACCCATATTCTTCAACATATCTTCTTTTGTGTTCAGCAGAAGAAAGAAATCCAATCAGGTTTGGAACAACTTGACAAAATTGTAATTTCTGGGTGAACTATCCCTTTAAGTTAAAAATGTATCTGAAATATTTACCTCATACATTCATCACAAATCAGGGATACAGGGATTTGTGAATGGTATCAAACCTTTTCCATCTAGCAGCCAGGTCATTATGGGAATTTTTGTGGTCTTTTTGTTCAGTCCGTGTAGAGCCTGATGGCCAGTGGGAAATGGCAGAGGAAAATGAGAATGAAAGAGATGAAAAGGAGAGGAAAAGAGTGGTCATTGTCTGAGGGCTTCATTCTCCATGCACTTTCCAGGCTGGGGCTGATGTTGGCAGCACAATAGCAGGATGACCTGGCAGCTGAGGGGGGAAAAAAGAGGCAGAATGGAGATGTGTTTGTGGGAAGGATTTATATGCCAATGAGCTTTATCCTGGACTGACTGAAAGTCTCTCTCTTTCTCTCCCAGTCACTCACACTCTTTTTCTTTTTCAGCCTTCTCTCACTCTTTCCCTCCTGTGGCCAATTTGGTGCCGAGGGACTTGAGGATGCTGTCATTCAAAAATCTTGTCTTCTAAAGCTTTGTGTTCCCGTGACTCCAAGCTTTGTCCTCCTGTGTGATTGTCAGAGTGCATGTGTGTGCGCAAGTGAGTGTATTCAGTTTTCCTTCTCTCCTGTCCTCAGTTTTTGTGTGTGTAAGAGCTTGTCTCCAGATAAATTCTACAGTACTTTCATGTACCCAAACAGACACCACTTTTTTCAATTTACAAGATTTTCCTCAGTATTTTATGAAGCCAGATTGAGCAAATGCAATGAACATTTACAAATCTGTATCTGATATAGAAACGCTAATAGTGGTCAATACTGATTTAGTCAGTGATATATCAGGTATCTCTACCTAATATGCTTTTATACACCTCGGTCCAAGCAAGCTGCATGTTTGGAAGAGGAAACAGTCTCTTCCATATGCTTTTCTGATGACTTTGGCTCATTAGGGATGCAGTCCATGTTGCTGGTAGCTGCTCGCAGGTACACTGATTTGGCCCTCAGCAGTGATTATGTGCTCACTAATGTGCCATTGGCTGCCGAGTGACCCAGCGTGGAAAGGGCCAACCGAACCGCACCGACTCCAGCATTCCTTAATATCTTACTGGAGAGAGATGCACAAATCTTCAATTTTCCCCTTGCTGTACCCCTGTACCTCCCTGTTACCAGGACAACACCCTGGCCCCTGCCACTGAGAGCGGAACGAAAGACCTTAAGCACCATTGATGGCCTCATTGAGATGGAGAAATCCATCAGAGAGGATGAAAGGTGTGTGTGTGTGCATGTGTGTGCGCTTTTGTACTTTATCTGTATGCATACCTTGTTTTTTAGACCTAATGTATTCTATAGGTAGGCTGTTGCAGTACATCTTTTGATCTTCATATCGTTTTTCAGTAAGCAAATCTATATATTCACACCTGTGACAAAGCATGTGTTTTTTGGCTGCTGCCCTCATTGTGAAGTCGGGCGGCTCTGCCCAAGGTATTGGAAGGGATGACAGGGAGTTTGATTGCTGGCAGGTAGATTAAAGCTGCTCTTCCGCCGGGATTAGAAAGCGAAAGGGGATGGAAGTGGAGATCACAGCCAGTCGAACACTGAGCTCTCCCCACTCAAAGCGTCTGGAATCACCCCTGGCCTGGACTCAAGCACTTCAACAGCAGGCGAGAGCATCAGGGGGGTCTGGATAAAGAGAGAAAGCGAGAATAAAAAAATGAACAGGTTTGGTGTTGGCTCAATTTCTGGATGTGTGCGGTTATGGCCAGTGATTGAGAGGGTGGAACTGGGTTTGCGGTGATGCCACATGAATTTTGTAGAAAGCATGTAGATTATAGAAGAATTCACAGGCCTTGAATAATATTTATTTCAGTTATGACAAATCATTTTAACCAGCATTTCTTGGCATGGGGAATGTGAAACGGAGGCCAGTTAGTGAGAACTGTGCGTGTAAACTCCACTCCCCTGATCTCAATAGGCGCAGTA
Organism: Chanodichthys erythropterus; assembly: GCF_024489055.1. Taxonomy (NCBI): domain Eukaryota; kingdom Metazoa; phylum Chordata; class Actinopteri; order Cypriniformes; family Xenocyprididae; genus Chanodichthys; species Chanodichthys erythropterus. The sequence continues at coordinate 40,692,496 of NC_090236.1, forward strand.
GTGAGTGACACTAGAGACTGTGGTCTTTAGTATACATCTTATTGCACCTGCCTCTCATGCCGGAGGCGGCGGTTCAGGTCCCACTCAGAGCGGGTGTGATTTAGGACCGGTTATATTTGGTGCCGTGACCCGGATGGGAGTGAGGATTAGGGTGTAACGGAGGCCAACTAGTAAGAGCTGTGTGAGACTTTGGTCTTTAACATCCTTGTTAGCACATCCACCTCCCATGCCGGAGACCCTGGTTTGCATCCTGCTCAGAGCAGGCTGAGTGGGACTAGAGTTGTTACATTGGTGCAGTGACCTGCATGGGAGAGAGGTTTGGGGGTGAGTGTAACGGAGCAAGCTAGTAAGATCTGTGCCTGTAAACCTCACTCACCTGGCCTCAAAAGAGCACTAGCGACTGACGTTAGAGATTGTGGTCTTTAATGTCCTTGTTAGCATGCCGGCCTCTCACGGTTCGAGTCCCGTTTAGAGCGGGTGCGAGTAGGACCAGTTACATTAGTTTAGGGGGGGTGAGTGTAATGGAGGCCAGCTAGTAAGAGCTGTGTGAGACTGTGGTCTTTAACATTCTTGTTAGCGCACCCGCCTCCCATACTGGAGACCCCGGTTTGAATCCAGCTCGGAGCAGGCTGAGTAGGACCGGAGGGGTTACACTGGTGCCATGACCCAGATTGGAGTGAGGTTTAGGGGGGTGAGTGTAACAGAGGTAAGCTAGTGAGAGCTGTGCATGTAAACCTCACTCCCCTGGCCTCAAGAGGTGCACTAGTGACTGGCGCTAGAGTTTGTGGTCTTTAGTGTCCTTGTTTGCGAGTAGGACCGGTTACATTTGGTGCCATGACTCAAATGGGAGTGAGGTTAAGGGGGGTGAGTGTAACGGAGGCCAAAAGCTGTGTGAGACTGTGGTCTTTAACATCTTTGTTAGCGTGCCTGCTTCCTATGCTGGAGATGCTGGTTTGAGTCCCACTTCACTTCAGTGGATTCAGACCACTGTTTCTGGCATGGGAGGCAGGTCAGCTAATAAGGATGCTAAAGAACGCAGCCTCTAGTGCAGGGCTTGTCAACTGTCGGCCCGCAGGTCAAATCCGGCCCGCGGCACCCCGATCTCCCTCCTCCTCTTTTCCTGGCGGTGCGGCTCAATTAGGTTAGATACGTGGCCGCAGTGGCACATGCAGCTGTACTGCTATAAACGCACTGTTCGTACGATGCACGCTCCTCTGACTGACCTGAAAAAACGTTTTCTGTGCAAATATTTCAGCAGTTATTATGTGTGTTCTATATTTCTGTCGACTGAACCAGTGATACCTATCATTCGTGAATTAATCATTCTTTTGTCTTGATTTTTCTTTTCCGTGAATTGGCCAAATGCGCTTGCATAACGATCTGAAACGAATTGGATTCGTTCGGACCGCTCTGTTACTGAATCATCTTAAGTTGTTTCTCGGTCAGTAACAACAAATACAGAACAAATCGTGCTGTTTCAGGCGTTTCACTAGTGGATAACGGAACAAAAGCTTCAACTCGACACACCCCTCTCGGCTACAGACCACAAATCACTTGATGATTAAACTAGTTTTAAATCAGATGAAACAGCCTCAACATTCCCAAGACTGACAAGGAAAACAGGAGAAACATGTCATGAATGAAGCTAAGACTTTTAAATCCCAAAATCACCACCCTTACCATGAATGAACTGTAGTAATTTACAATGGTTTGTGAAAATGTGGAATATTTATATTTAAAACTATGTTATAGCAATTTATATTGCAATATATTTATTTGGTGCAGGGGAATATATAATTTATTTCTTTGTGAAGGTGCAGTTTGTCTGTGTTTAGGTGTTTTTATACGCCTATATAACATATCAATACAGGTTTATATCAATTGCCAGTAGTAGTGAGTAGCAATGTATGGTTTTAACTGTGTTTTCTTTGTTTTACTTTTTGATTTGATAATCCGGCCCTCGAATGAAACTACTTGAAGAGCTCTGCTCTAGCATCAGTCATTACAAATCTTAAACTAATGTCAAACATTTGAACAGTCGTCTTGTGTATAAAATTAGAGACATACATAAATGTGCTGAAGTTAAATTCATTCAAATATTTGAAAAAAAAAAAAAAAAAGACAAACAAAATGTACATTAGCGATTTGTGACAAGCTAATTATTTAAGCAGTTCATGCAATTTAATTGTTGCTGGGGTGAACGGCCCATTATGGTCCAATGCCGATAATCTCAAAATGCCCAAATGTCAGCCGATTTATCAGCCTGGCCTCTAAAGCTCATTTCATGTATATCAGACAATAACAAACATTTTCCTCTCCCTATGATTCCTGTAGAGATTCACTAATGCAAGCGACTAAAAACAGATCAATGGATTATGATAAAAGTGTTTATTTAATGATTTATCACAATAAAATCCTGGAGTGGACTCTATCTTGTCTCTGGGGCGTCCTGTTCCAGTAACATGGTCCCATTGTCTCTCTGCTTCTCTTCCCCATGTAGAACGCTGCCCACCGATGATAATCGATAAATGAGCATGCCTGTTTGAAACCAAACCCTGTGAAGAGCCCATGCAGTCTGCTCTGGGTAGACAACAGCAGTGGTCATGGGGAAATGATTCACATGTTGTGTTGAGAGAAAACTTTATGTTGGCAGATGTTTCAGACCTATTATCAGACCCATCTTACGCAAGGCAATATGAGGCTGTGTTTTATTTGTCATGAGTGTGAGATGAGGCAGATATGAATCTTACTGTAAAGTGTTTTGCTGGGTTTAATCTGGTATTGAGTCATTGATCGTGTTTCTTGTCAGGTTTTACTGGATGATGAATATGAGACACAAATGGGCAAGTGAGAAGTCCAAGTCAAGTTAGAGTTTCACATGTGGATGAATTCACTTCTCCAGAGACAGAGAAACAGAACAAGAAACGAAGAGTGAGAAGGAATGAGAAAAGAAATTTAGAGCATCCATCCATCCATCGCTATCTATATAGCTCTATCTTTCGATCTATTGCTCTATCTATCGATGTATCACTCTATTGCTTTATCTATGGATCTATCTGTCGATCGAATTTCAATTCATGTTAATTCCACTTCATTACCTTCAAATTAAAGTTGCAAGTGGTTTTCCCTATAGACAGTTGTATTTATGAAGACATGGAGCAGAAATGTGTGGTGTTTAGTTAAATAAAGGTCTGTTTTTTGTTTCACACCCTCAAGTTTTGTCAGCAGCTATTTAGGTAATTGATATAACCATCATCCACCTGTGTTATTTGCATTATCGCTGGCTTCCTCTTTCCTCTGCCATTTTGGAATTGTTTATCCTGCTTTAACGCGTCCAAATTAGTGGTTCTCATTCACATGGTAGTTGTATTGGGTCATCTTCCGCCCTCCATTAGCCGGTGTGCTATTAAAGACATCAGTAATCAGTAGGTTTAACCAAACAGAGACCACAGAAAGGCTGTTTATCCACTGTGCGCTTTTAAAGAGCGACCTTTCCTCAGCGAAAAGGGTACCTCGGCAAATACTCTGACACACTTTTGCTGCAACTTATTTATTTACAAATGTCACCGTCACCGAGGCGTAATGTGTTGCATCAGGCGAAGGGCTCTTTAGAAAAACGCTCCTCATCAATCCAGAGGATTTAGATGGGAACTGGAGAGAGGAGGTGGAGGAGGGGAGATGAATCTGGCTTATGGAGTGATTCAGTGATTATTTTTTCAGACTTTAGGCTACAGACAATTCAATTTCTATATATAATTTAACTTACTTTTTTAAAATATTTTATTTAAAATGAACTAAAATATTTGTAAACAAAAATGGTGCATCATTTATAATGTTTTTACACTAAAACCAGTTTGTTTCCCACCCCACCCTGGCAAACCAAACAAGCTGTTTTGCTACTGTATCTTAAGAATATTTATGTAAACAACCTCTTTTATGATCGGCTAACCTCTAAATGAGTAATTGACATTCACAGCTGTGTGTCACTGAATTTGTTTGGACATCTTATGTGTGCTGTGCTGTGCAGTATGTGAGGGAGAGCAGATCCCTCTCACCGCTTGCGGATTACAGTCAGTCTGCAGGAAAATATTTATGAAACATGACTCCATTAATCTTACACCAACACTGCACTGTCACTATAAATCAAACACACATCCCACTCCACTTCATACACAACGGCTAAGGATATTACAGTATACCTTGGTCATATTCTCATGCTTTACCTTTTCTTTGACCGAATCAGGTTAAAAACATTGACTTCCGAGAGGGTGAAGACAAACAAGGCTATTAAACCACTTAAGATCCGAATGCCAGTAACTCGCATGTGTGCTGATATGTCAAACACGCTCTACTCAGCATTTCTTTATGCAAATATCCAGAAGTATTGACACTGACTGGAAGAAGTGATTGTGTGTGTGTGTAATATATATATATATATATATATATAGTTCATTTCAAATCTTTGATCTCACTGTGAACAAATACAACTGAATCACTGAATAATTGTTTTGATAATTTTATCGTTTAATTCTGTCTTTTAATTCATGAAATGTGGTTTGCAACACTTTATGAAATAAGCCATATGTATATATTTTCCTCAGTGTGAAAACACAACATTAGAGGTGATTAAAAATTAATAGCCGTCGATGCCAAGACCTGATATACCCTGGAATGTAGATCATAGCAGAAAAACACAGTATGCAACCCGCTGTGCGAGGCGGAGAGAGACTAGTGTAAGAAATTAAATAACCTCTTGGATGGTTTGTTGACCCATTCCCCTTGGCACGCACTCATACATACTCCAGAAATGAAAATGAAAACCATCAATACAGTGATCGAGGGCAAATGTTGTTCTGCTGGTAATGCTATGTAAGACATGAATGTGTTTTTATTGATATATCTGATTTACAAAACAGTCTTTCCCTCGTAATGGGTTCCCAGCATTGGGTTTCGCCGCTGGATGAACGAGGGCATTGTGGGAATGATTTAAACCGCGGGGCTAGACTCTCGTCCTTCAGGCTATGGACCTGATTGTCTGCAACTGCTCTGTGATTTACTTGCCAAATATGCAATCTCATCTAACCAGCTTGTTTTGCTCACAATATGTCACGAGGTTGAGTGAACTTTAACAAATCATTACTTTTTTTCTTTCTCTCTCTCTCTAGTTACGTTGCTGGACACTATGTCTGCTCTGGGAGACCTTGGCTGGGAGGCCTACCCGGCTGAAGGGGTGAGTAACACAACCAATCAAAATCAAGGCACAAACACACAAGCCCCCACAAATGTCTTTAATCAGTTCTGACTCTTGCAATTATGGTGAGTTTTGTCTCGGTCCTTGTGTTACACAAAATGATTTGAACCATGCAGGGACAACTTTTTTTTTTATTAAAATGAATCTATGCTCCGACACACTTTTGGACCACTCTAGCATATTTTTTTCCCATATGAACCCCTTTTGCATGTTTTTCCTTTTTTATTAAAACATGCTTTTTTTTCCCTTAAGCAATTAAGCCACATTTTTACTGTACATTATAGATCTCATCTTAAAGGTAACCTATAACACCCCTTTCACAAGATGTAATATAAGTCTCTGGTGTCTCCAGAATGTGTCTGTAAAGTTTCAGCTCAAAATACCCCACAGATCATTTATTATAGCATGTCAAATTTGCCCCTATTTTGGTATGAGCAAAAACATGCCGTTTTTGTGTGTGTCCCTTTAAATGCAAATGAGCTGCTGCTCCCGCCCCCTTTCCAGAAGAGGGCGGAGCTTTAACAGCTCAACAACAACAAAGCTGGAGAATCTCACGCAGCCAAAATGAGGAAAGTGTTCAGCCTTACATTGTTCAAACCGGAGTCGACACTGATGGAGAGACTCAGGAAGAAGTTACAACTTTTAGACGTTTCTGAATGGTTAGTGGATAAATTGATGTAGTTGCTGTGGAGTTGATTCAACTCATCCACTAGCATGTGCCGTCATGTTCATCTTTAGTGTTGAATTGACCCTCGTTTGTGAAGCAGTCCGACGTAAAATGACGGCATGGCAACAACACTGCAAACAAGTATATGTAATCATACAATTGCATATTGTATGTGCTGGAATTGCATATGGATAGATCTGACCTGCACAGGTATATGCATAAGAGTGAATACAGCATTCATTGGGGCTCATGGGAAAGCAAGGCTGTAAGTGTATTCTCAAGTTCTTATAAAAAAGAGCCACTGTTTTTTGCACATGTGAATTGCAGGATGTGGTGTCAAGGTCATCTGTGAAGTCTAGCAAGCTTATACCCTCGTTTTCAGCCAAGAGGCATTCATGTTCGGCTTAACACCAACTTACCCGGTCGCTTACTTCCAATTTATTTGAGGAAGACGTCAAGATTAAGAGTCTCTAAAGCAGGAACACAATCCCCTGTGCCAGAGAACAGAAGAAGGAGCCGGTTATTTTGAGTCGAGGAGGCCTGTTCTGTCTTTTTTGATGCACCCGAAGTGGTCTAAAAATAAGCGAGTTTGCAAAAACCATGGTGAGCTTAAAAGAAAATCAATCTTGGGGATTTCACAGCTGCCTTTTAAATGATTTAATAGAGACGTCAGAAGCTAGGTCACATTGCCCGTGCCCCACACGTGTGTCTACGAGATGTGTCGTGTAGCAGCTAAATCTGGAGATGAACAGAATTTACAAATTATTATTTTTTGCTGAAAATAGTGTGACATACATCTCTTTCCCAAACCGAGAAATATTAGACTTGCATAACTGAGTACTGTGTTGCATAACAGGCTGATATGTTGTCAATAACCCAAACCCACCACCCCTCCCTAAGAGAGCATGTGAATACTGAATGACATTTAAAATTGAAGGCGTGGAAGATAATGCAAACGCTGTAGAGCAAAAGATGCATCCTCTAAACCAAACTTCAGTTATGAGATCTTTCATGTTTAATAGTCGCAGTATTTCTTGCAGGTCTCACGCATTATATAGAGAAGATTAGCTTGTGTAAATGGCGTGGAGTGTTTGGATTTCTGTAGTGGGACTGAGCATTGCTGTAGCGAGCAAACACATCACCAGCTCTGCAGCAGATCAATGGAGGGTCTACAGGGGGCTGTTTCTCCAAGACTGCATTCCGATTTGCATACTATCTGTCCTACATAGTACGCAGGATTTGACTTAGTGTATTCTAGGGATGTTTGATGTATCTGGACCAATATATTGAATGAAATAGGATAAAAAGTGAAAATACCCTAAGCCTGTGGTAACCTTATTTAACTAATTTAAGATTAAAAATGCTTTTAGGACTCATTCCTGCAGCACTCTATACTACAGATTTTTAATATCAGCCCTTTAATCATTCATTTGAAGATCTGCTAAAGAAAAACATCTGAATGCTACATGTAAACAGCCTGTGTGAAGGGAAACTTTGGCGATGTCTCAATGCTGTCTTAGTGCATATTCAAAAGTGAGGGGGATATTTTATTTTACAGAATTCGCTTTTTAAGGACTACAACAAGCTTCTTCCCGGGTTTGTGACATCACAAACCTCAAAATTGACAGACCCCGCCCACAAGAACACTGAACAAAGGGGGCGGGGCCATGTTGGGCTGCTTTAGAGAAGAGGAAGAGTTGTTGTAGTCGAGTGTTGTTGCCATGCCGTCATTTTACGCCGGACTGCTTCACAAACGAGGGTCAATTCAACACAAAAGATGAACATGACGGCACATGCTAGTGGATGAGTTGATCAACTCCACAGCAACTACATCAATTTATCCACTAACCATTCAGAAACGTCTAAAAGTTGTAACTTCTTCCTGAGTCTCTCCATCAGTGTCGACTCCGGTTTGAACAATGTAAGGCTGAACACTTTCCTCATTTTGGCTGCGTGAGATTCTCCAGCTTTGTTGTTGTTGAGCTGTTAAAGCTCCAGTTAAATTTTGAGCTGAAACTTCACAGACACATTCTGGAGACACCAGAGACTTATATTACATCTTGTGAAATGGGCATAATAGGACCATTTAAGTTGTTAATGCTAGCAAATGACCCGAAATATTTTAACGCACTTCGAGTCGGGTGGTTCTTTACTGGATTATCCTTCACATATTTCCTTTTTTACAGCAAACGACAAACTAAATTTAACCATAAATGATCATTTTAAGAGATTTTTTGTTACTGGATCCATTGATTGGTTCTCCTAACATACAGTACTGTGAGAGTCTCATCCAATTGGCCTGTTTCCACATTACGTCTGTTAAACTCTTCAGAGAACATTCCTCCCTGTCCTCGTGCTGTATTTACCTCAGATTCAATGATAGTCTCTTTGTTTTGCTGGTATAGCAGTTATTTAATGGGAGTGAACTGTAAGGCTAAATCAGGTCTCACAGCTGCGGCTTGCGTTTCATACTCGAGGATTATCGCGGCGACCCGTGACCCACTGAACCCGCCAACGGTGCGGCTCACAGGAAAGCCGACATGTTCCCAAAGCAGCCGCTGGATATTTACCTTACTGACTCAATCGACTGCCACTTGACCCTCGGAGGTCAAGACTAATACAGCTTTCCCTGTCCCAGATGTGGAAGGTTTGTTTTGGATTGGCTCTCAAATGCCCGTCCTCGTTTAGGGTATGTGTGCGTGTCTGTTACTAAAATAGAAGGGAGTAATTCACCTAGAGTGATAGAAAACAGGTAGCCCTAATAACATGTCCTCCAAAAGGGGCCTTCTCTCCCCCCAAAAACAGACGTTCTTTTAGGGATTTAAAGGCAATTGCATTTAAGTATCTTAAACTACCAGATGATTGTTGGGCTGCAATTAAGTTAAGCCAATATAAGGCTAAGCAGACCCCCTGATCTGACATATTTGCCTGGCTTCAAAGCGGTCAGAGCCTGTGAAGGGTGACTGGGGAATGAAGTTAAGGTATTTCAGGGAAGAGGCCAGCTGGAGACGCTAATTACCAAGACGCCCACGTCACACTTATGACCGCTACTTTGATTGAGAGTGGCTAAGCTTTACCTCCTGTCCAAATAACCTGCTTTTCACTTAACAATCGTGAGTGCTTGATGAACTAGCGGTACGTAGGCGGATTTATGAGCGTTTCGGTGTATGCTTTTGCTAGAGGTCTGATAGTTTCATTCACGAATATATCAACTGCACATGGCCAATTTCCTGACGGCTGTGCCCTATATCATGGCATGGTAAAATGTGTAACTAAATTGTATATGTGCGTCTGGAGATCTGGGGTGTGTAACACAACCCTTTAGACTTTTGTGTAACCACCCATCTGTGGTAAAATACTTCATGAATTCAGACAATGCATTTCCAAAGAAACTTTCCGTAGCAGTTGGGCTCAGACTCTTGAAAATAAACAGAAAGGCATAAACCTGCCTTTATCCCTACATAAATATTCCTAATTATTGCACTCGAAGGGAAAGAACATACCCAAGACATTTAGTGGCTCTGTCACTTTGATCTGTACTGTCCACCCATTCCCACCAGTCAGCATATGGCTCAGTTTAAAGCCAAACTGCTCTAGAAATTGACTCTTTTTTTAAGCTATAAGCTAATGTCATAAACGCTCTCATTGTTGCTATGACATCATGGCATGGCCGGCGAGTGATGTGCACTCCAGACTGTGCTGACGCATGGTATAAAATACTTCAAATGCTTGATTGCGCTGATGTGGAAAATGGCTCTTTTGGAGACATTCTGATGTACTCTGTCTCCTTGGCCATTTGCTTAAATGTGCACCCATATTCACTGCCAATCAGTTTAAGGGTTGTTAAAGGATTATTTCACCCAAAAATGAAAATGCTATCATCATTTACTCAACCTTGTGTCATTCCAAACCCATTTTACTTTGTTTTTTTCCACTTGGAACACAAAAGGAGATATTTTATGTACTGGCTGCTCTTTGCCATTATTGAGGACTGAAGCTTTTAAGCTTCATAAAGGAAATGAAAGCACCATGACACTGTGTCCTAACCAGACACGAAAGGAATTTTTTCCATGTTAATCAGAGTTTTTGTCCCAACTAGCCTCGATGGCTACACGCGATGATTCTATTTTAGAAACGGTTTCTATTTTTTCTGCGACGTCGCAGCTGGAACAACAACACAAAGTATGGCAATAATAATCTCAAGTACTGTTTATGTGCTTTATTTAGCATATTATTTAGCACATTGCTTTATTTACAGTTTATTTAAAGGTGCAGTATGTAAAAATTCTGTCCGCTAGAGGTCTTTTCAAAACAAAGGCGTAGCTTGATGATGCAAAGTTTTAGAGTGTGGAATCTTGGGACATGTGGTCTTCACCTCAACGGACGGTGCAAAAGAATAGGGATAGGACTCGGGAAGAAATCATGTTCATGGATGTGATTATTAACGTTACTGTAGTGTGAAGCAGAGCAGGAGCGAGTGTTGTGGAGCTGAACGAGGAGCTGGAGCGATTGATCAACACACGCCTCACAAGCAGCGGGACTTTTATTATGACACAGTCGCCGGCGCCGCTTCCGCTTTTCCGGTCATGAGTATGAGGAAACGCAGCTCTGTTTATCATATTAGATACATTTGGGAGTGTTGAAAATGATGTTATAACGTTACTCTGTGCGTTCGCTTGGCGGCTGCTGTGAGACACTGTTACACACTGCAGTAAGATAGATCCATTTTACAATATCAGATTAAATGCTGGATGATTGTGTTGATAAATGGCATGCAATTCATTTTAAAACGTATTGTATGATGGAGAAAATGCTGTATTACTGTAACTAAAAATAAAGCTGCATCTGATTATGCTATGTTAGTTACTTCACAAAATAGATTTTTTTCTCTGAGGCGTGGTAAAGCATGGTACTTGCAAAAAAAAAAAAAAAAAAAAAAAAAATTAAGAATTTTATTTATTTTAAACAATAATACTAAACGTGTTGAACTATATAACAAAGATTAGTTTTCTGTCTATAAACGTAACCAAACACTTGTTCCCTTGTCTATTAAAATGTAAATATTAAAGCGTCTTTGGTGTTTCCCTGGTTACTACAAAAAAAAAACGGAAACCGAGGGTAATGCGGGTATGACTGAGCGGGTATTTCTGAGTTTAAAATGTTCACCTCTAGGCTTAAGGCTTGGCTGAAAACAAACCAAAACTGTACCCATTTTGTAGATGTCTGAACGTGAATAAGTGAGTTTTGAATATGTAAAATTGCACTGTGTACTTTTTAGAATGAGTTTTTTAGAATGAGTGAGTTCTGAACATGTAAAATGGCATTGTGTATTTTTTCTTAGAACTGAATATTGTGTTTTTATAGTAGAAAGGCCCATCCAGGGACGGGAGTTGAAAATTAGCACTTGCTATAAACTCTATGTGCATCACATCGGATGCAAACTTTGTTCTGTAACTATGTTTGATTGCATTGTCCCTGTCAAATAAACAAATAAAAAAAAAAAAAAAAATGACGCCATTGACAGGCGACTCCTCACACATCCCGGAGCCTTGATTAAAATTGCAATTTTCTCAGGATTTACAAATAGTTGCAAACATTTGGGATATAAAATTAACAAAATATATAACACTGGCCTAGTGGTTTTTGGATATTTTTTGGATAAAATATTACATATTGCACCTTTAATGTTAAAAGCATCTAATGTGAGTTTGGATATCATGAAAATACATGAAAGGAAACAAGAGCGTTAAAACTGTCAACTCATTGTGAACAGACAAGTGTATTCTCTGACAAAGATTGTTTCAGTAACTCAGTATGTATTTTTAATGTTAAAATGGTGTAATATTCTTGAATTTGATTATGTACTCTTCCATTTCATTTCGAGTGCTGGGAGCTTGCCGAGAGAGCCCGCCCACGTGCTCTTCTGATTGGCTGTGATTTTTGATTGACTTTATCGCATCTCCAAAAATTGTTTGTCGCTAGAATATTATCACAACACGTCTGGTTAGGAACGATGTCTCAAATCTCACAATGGCTTTGTATGGCTTCAGGAAAATTGTTATATATGGTGCACAAGTCTTTATTGATCACTTTTATGATACTTTAATAGTGTTTTTGCATCATTTTTGGGCTTGAAAGCTCTAGTCTCCATTCACTCTAAATGGAAAAAAGCTGTTCTCATTTTATGTTCGACGGAAGAAAAAAGTCAAACAGGTTTGGAACAGCTTGAGGATGAGTAAAAGATGAGAGAGTTTTTATTTTTGGGTGAACTAATCCTTCAACTTTAAAAGTTATACATTTTTGTGTCTTCTTGCAGTAGATTGCTCCCATCATGCACTGTTGAAGAAATCTTGAGCGCAAATGATGATGAATGCCTTCAAGTGGAAACTCAAGTGGTCAAGCAACGATTCCTGAATGCTTAGTATTTGAAGTGTAGTACGTTACTCGCTGATTGATCAGAAGCTCGGATGAATCCCTAAAATCACTTAGAACAGAGCCGGTGGTCCTCCAGCTCATCTCCGCTGCAGATTATACAGAGAAGGAATAGAATTTACTGAAGCAAATCAGAATCTTTTTTGAGAACCAGCCGTTGAACAAAATTGCCCACCCCTCTAAGACTCCCTGGATGGTTTATTTTCTTTCCCTTTAAGGAGTGAAATGTTACTTATGCATGAAGTGTTCCAAATGAAGGAACCTTAGACAAGTGGAAGCAGATGGCAAGAGATGATGGGGGACGACTGCCTTACACACACTCTATCTATCTATCGCTGCCTATGCCATGGAGACACTCACACACATATAAACACAAACTAACACAGGCATATGTGTTCAAGTGTACATGAAATACAAATAATACTTAACAAATATTTACATAATGTACATGCAATATTTAAGCCCAGAGTTCAGGACTTGCATCCTCACATATAAAGATATACATATATGGTAACTCTTTAGCTTATGATCCAGTTCTCACTATTATTATCAGCATATTACTGGAATATTGGCTGTTTAAAGCACATATTAATTCCTTATTCTGCATGACTGTATTCTACATCCCTTAATCCTACCTATACCTAAACTTAACAACTACCTTACCAACTATTAATAAGCAGTAATTAGGGGTTTATTGAGGCAACAGTCATAGTTAATAGTGAGAAATGGACCCTAATCTAAAGTGTATCCATACATATATATGTATAATAGCAAAATGAATTTTCAGCATCATTACGACAGTCTTCATTGTCACATGATCCTTCAGAAATCATTCTAATATGCTGATTTGGTTCTCAAAAAACATTATTTCTTCTTATTGTTAACAAAATTTTAAAAATCTAATTAAGTATACAGTGTAGTTGCACATCAAATGTCCCCCAAAAGAAGTAATTATTGTGTTAAATGAGAAAAGCATTAAATAGACATTACAAAAAAATATATATATTTTATTTGATTCAACATAGAATTTATTACACATCATCTTTTAGGCTTCAACGGCCATGAGGGTGAGTAAATGATGACAGAATTTTAATTTTTGGGTGAACTATACCTTTATTGTTTTTTTTTGTTTGTTTTTTGTTTTTTTGCTCTAAATAATAAACTAAAACTGCCAGTAGGTGGCGGTAAATGTCTAAATGAGTCAGTCAGTGGCTATCACCCTGTTTTTATGCACATTTTTTGAAATATCACTTCAGAATGATGGAAACGGCAAAGTTCGAGAGAAAAAAGTCGCAAAAATTCCCTTAATTCGTAAAAATATTTTTACGCTTGCTTGAGGTGGTTTTTGACTTGTGTGAAAAAGAGTTAATGTGAGTAATGGGAGAATGAAATGCATTTGGTGAATAAATTCTGACATAGCAAACATTAAACCCATTTGACTAATCGCCTGTTTCTGCTGATGGTGTTTTATTTACTTTGGTTACCAATACCACCGACATCTGCTCAAACAACTTGATGGAAACGCACCGAATTTCACATTTGTTTGTTTTTTCTTTTCTTTTTTTTTCTTTTTTTTGCGAACTTTGAAAGGATTTGCTTCACATTTGGATGGAAACCCAGCTATTCAGTCATTCATTCATGCGATTCATTCAAACGGCTGATTCATTCAGAAATGAAGTAAATGGTTGTCTTCATGAATGAGTCATTGAATCATTGGTTCACCCGATTGATTCACTCAAATATAGCGAATGTCTAAAATATAACACAATATTAACTTTTTATTTATTGAACTGTTGTATAAAATCAATCTCACATTTGCACATGTGATATTCATGACAAAAACAGAAATCGTGTGATATTGCTTATCTATATCATGATATAAATATGAGATTAAAACTCATACAGTACATGGAAATTTTTGCCCCGATATCTTGAATTTTAGGGGCATTCTAACCATGATAAAGTTTTTACAGGATTCTTTGATAAATAGATCAAACATATATATATATATATATATACATATATACATATATTATACAACACACTAAAGTTTCTAGAATATAAAATAGGTTTTTGAAAAAAACAACCATAACAGTTGTTGTGTCTGTTGCAGTGGGAGGAAATCAGTGTGATGGATGAGAGGAACACCCCCATGCGCTCCTACCAGGTGTGTAATGTGATGGAGGCTAATCAGAACAACTGGCTACGCACGCGCCACATCCCACGAGATGGAGCGCAGCGCGTCTACATCGAGATTAAGTTCACCCTGCGTGACTGCAACAGTCTGCCCGGAGTCCCTGGCACCTGCAAAGAAACTTTCAACATGTACTACTACGAGTCCAACAACGCCAACCTGTGGTTCATCAAGGAGAGCCAGTACATAAAGATCGATACCATCGCAGCCGACGAGAGCTTCACGCAGACCGACGTGGGCGATCGCGTCATGAAACTAAACACGGAAGTGAGGGACATCAGTAACTTGAGCAAGAAGGGTTTCTACCTGGCTTTCCAAGATGTCGGAGCCTGCATCGCTTTGGTGTCCCTGAGGGTCTTTTATAAGAAGTGTCCTCTTGCCGTTCTGAACTTGGCCCAGTTTCCCGACACGGTGACAGGGGGAGATTCGGCTCTGGTGGAGGTTAGGGGATCTTGTGTGAACGACTCTGAGGAGTTTGAGGCGCCGAGGATGTACTGCAGTGGAGACGGTGGATGGCTGGTGCCCATTGGACGCTGTGTCTGCAAGCCAGGCTTCGAAGAGAACAAGGACTTCTGTCAGCGTGAGTGAGAATCTCATTGTGTTCCTGTTTTGGCAACTTTGATTAAAAGTATTTAGACACTTTATAGTGTAGGGATGCACTTTGTAAAATGGGACATTTCAATGGCAGTTCACCTATTGTTTGGTTTTTGGCCAATATTAAAGTTGTTTTCTTTATGGCAGTGGCTATTTGTGTAAATAGAAATTTTGGCCTTCACTAAAAGTGATGATACACAGGACAACTTTTTTGAGCTATGTTGCTGGGCAATGTCACTGAGCGATGATGCTTGGGCACTTTCCCCATTGAGAATGGACAACAAATTTTGACAAAGTATCCAGATAGAAATGTGTTGCCCATTCTCAATGGGAAAGTGCCCAAGCATCATCGCTCAGCGACATTGCTCAAAAAGTTGCCCCATGTATCATCACCTAAGTGAAAATAGTAGGGTCATTCCCTGTCAAATCAACCAAATTTGGGAAATTTCCCTGTCTCAAATTTTTGATTTTGTTAATATTTTTTCTGTAGAAAGACTAATATAAATAGTGAGGAAAACCAAAATATTAATTGTCACAGATGTATATTCACTGAGTAATCCGCTATTTTGTAGAGGAGGGTTAATATGACCATTTGAGCCAAATTCCAGGGGTGTAAAAATGACTTTAGAAAGATGGCAGCATCATTATTTTAATTTTACACAGAGATTTGTAGGTATATTAGTAAAAATCTGCTGACTTTAGCAATCTTTGTTGCATTATACGCCAGCAGTGACAGTTCAAAAATGGGAAAAAAGCAGTTTTGCCTCAAGTTTGCATGCCTGTAACTCAAGAAATATTAAAGATATTGTAATATCCTTTTAGATTGTGGTTCTTAACAATCTTTCCTTTTGGTATCTTCATTGTAAAGGCCCTTGCTGGTTCAATCCCAGAGATATAGAGATCTTAATGCGGCTACATGAGCAAATTGGTAAATTGTATGGATTTACAGTGGTCAAAAACCAAATGTGGGTCACCTAACCAGACATTGGTGGGTGGACTTAGTGTAAATAGACACTCCGTTTCTTATAGTTAAATATATATTGGATATATTTAACTGTGTATGCTCATTCCTCCAATTTGACATTTATATTTACTTTTGCCATCATTTAAATTTAATAACACTGTTAAATGTAATCTCAAATGTAGCATATCTCAAAATGAATATCTGTTTGTTCATACTGAAGATTATAATATTGTGATGCCTAAATTCACTTAGCATTTACTAGCATTTAAAACAAATTATTTTATTTTTTTAGACAAAATTGTACAAAATCTGCCATTTAACAGTTATCTGTTACAATTCTCAGCTTATCAGCACTAGCCAGAATTTGAATATTAGTGCATCACTATTAATATGCTTGAATGTCATTGCATGCAAAATGCAAAATATCAATCAAAAGTGGCATATCTGCAAATGATGCTAGACCAAATAAATCTAACATTTCTTTTCTTTTGCATTCACTTTTAAGTGCATTCTAGGTCATTTTTATTGGATATATGAAGTCATCAAGTCAAGCTACTTGGATATTTTCTTACAAAATGCAATGCCATTCATGTATTTTAAGTGTCCAAATACTTTTTGGGGCCACTATATAACAAAACCCATGTTTTTTATCTGACTCTATTAGGGGATTTATTGGTTAATATGACATGATGAACCTGATTTTGTTTAGCGGTTGCAGTCCCTTTGTTTGCTTCTGAAGTGAGAGTGTATGTGTGTGTTTTGCGAGCAAATGCAAATAAGTTTGCATTGAAAATAGCTGTGGGCTTCAGTGACTCATTCAGATTCACTCTGTGCCTCGTTTCTCTGTGTTGGAAAGGTAGTTGTGCTCCGGGATACAAATTATTGAGACATAGCATTCCAAAGACTATCTGTTCTGTTTACTTGCTCTGCAAATCCATAGGCCTCCAGCAGGCAGTCTTGCCTTTATTCAAGAGTGGGTGTGTGTGTGCGTTCGCTGGATGAGTTTGTAGAAGTTTTCTCCAAAGAAGTTTAAGGCAGTTGTTGAATTATTTATTTTTTTTTTTTTTCCAAATCTGCTTACTTTTTGCCTTATTTAATGTAGTTTAATAGTAGCTCAAATCCCAGATCTTCTTGATTCATTGGGTTAATATTTAAACTTTAAGGTACGAGAGGCCATGAGCCAATAACTTTTTAAAAAAAATATTTACAAATACTCAATTTTCATTAAAACATCATTTTATTTAGAAAATTCATTATTCAAATATTATATGCTACATTTTTGGTATATTTCAGAAAAGTTTGTTTGTTTTTTGAACTAGCTTCATCTCACGTTATTCTTTAGCTGTTTTGATTTCTGCATAGCCTGCAAACACACCGAAACATAAAGCAAATATCTAGCAACCCACACAGCTCTGGCAGGTTCAAACCTCTTGCTGATTGAATTTCCAGCTCTTCTGCAAACTCCTGCTTATCTTTATTTATTTGCATGTTGCATCATTATGCAGTGTACTTTCTTTTATGAACTTTGAGATCTCGGACGGCTGTGGAAAGTGGAAGTGAGTAAAGCATGGTGAGCTCCTGTGAGTGTAATTGTGGGGCTGTTGTTCTCTTTCTTTGTGCATTTGGCTGTTTCCCATCTGATGGTTTCAGAGTGGCTTCATGTTGTTTGCTAATGGGCAGGCTAGAGGAACACAGAGGGACCTGCTGAGCTAATGACAGCACCTTCATGATGAAACGTTAACAGACTTCACACCGCTCACAAGCAGATATCAGCTCCGTTTTTCTATGTTAAATACATGTATGTTGTGCTTTTTGTGCTCTGGTGCTAAGAATTTAGTTTTAGTTATGCTAATTTAATGGCATTAATACCTACATCTTGATATTTGTGAATGAGAGTAGCAGGGTTGCCAGGTTTTCACAACAAAACCTAGTCAGTTGCTACTCAAAACTAGCCCAAAAAGTGTTTTAGGAGGGGTCCCCTGGTAAAAATCGCATTCCGGGGGGTAAAATCCACATTTTTGGTGGGGGTCCCTTGGTGAAATTTGCATTCCAGGGGCTAAATGTAATGCTATTTGGGGTCGCTTCATCCGGCGGGCATGAACAACCCTTGGCAACACCGTTAAAGTTGTCCAGTTCTGCAGGGAAATGTTAATATTTAAAATGACTGTTGATATTGCATCCAGATCTTTCTCTAGAAATGGATGGTCAAATTGAGAACATTGCATTCTGGGATAAAGTATCCTACATAGTTTTTTTCTGTTGGATATTGCAGAAATAGCAATACAGAATTCAATTTCAAACATTTCCATGCTGTCAAATTTCACAAAATACATCTCATTTGTCATTTTAGGTTTCAGAAGGGTGCTCATGAGCGCCCCCTTTGCAGTCGAGCTCGACTTCTTTCGGACAGTCAAAGTGGCGTTACATTGCAAAAGTGCGGACTCGCAGGAAGACAGTGAGTGTTTAGGTTGCCATTTGGGACAGGGCCATAGAGTATGCATGATAGCAAATTTAGAAAGAGAAAGTAAAATGTGAGTGTGCATTCAAAAGCGACTTCAATATTTAGGATATTATTAATGGCTCCCTGATGCCCGAAAATTATATAAGGTATAATTACCCAACTGTAAATGAAGGGCTGAAAATAGGGCTGTCAAGCGATTAAAATGTTTAACCTAATTAATTACACAATGGGGCAAATTCATCGCACATCAAGAGAATCATCTCCAAAAGATAATTTAAAGTATTATTGTGTTAAATGACATTACAAAAAGTAACTTTGGAAAAAAAAAAAAAATATATATATATATATATTTATTTGATTCAACATAGAATTGATTACACACAAACTTTTAGGCTTCAATAGCCATGAGGGTGTGTAATTGACACAATTTTCATTTTTGGGTGAACTATACCTTTAATGTTTTTTTTTTTTTTTTTTTTTTTATTAGTATGGAAATACTAAACAGTTTTTAAATGAAATGATACTCAAAATAAGAAACTAAAACTGCCAGTAGGTGGCAATAGATGTCTAAATGAGTAAGTCACTGAGTCATTCATTCATTCGACTCATTCAAACAGCAGATTCATTTAGAAATGAAGTAAAGCATGCATGGAATGGACCATTGAATCATTGGTTCACCCGATTGATTCAAACAAAACACAGATTCATTCAAAAACTAAACACTGCTTTGTGTTGCTCGGAGATGCACAACAATTCTTTACAAGTAGTATTTTCATTGGCAAAATTAAGCAAAAACAGACAATATTGTGTCTAAAATATAACTGTTGTATAAAATCAATATCATATTTGCAGTCGTGCTATTCAGGACAAAAACAGCACTCGTGTGATATTGCTTAACTATATCATGATATAAATATGAGACAAAAACTCATTCAGGGGCATTTTTGCCCTTTTATCTTGAATTTTAGGGTCATATAACTGCATTCTGTAGGCTTCATCACGCAGTGAGTTGTTGCTCTGCTTCATGCTCGTCCTCAATCAACTGTATGAAATTTAAAATGAACTACATAGGTCTGTTTAACACTTTATTTTTTTCCACAACTAATTGCTAACGTGTTAAATCGACAGCCCTAAATTGAAATGTATTTTTTCCTTCACCGTGTCCCTTTTGGGCTCCAATAGAATCTGTTATCTTCTTTCTGGATTCAAAACTTGAATTCAGGCACATCCCTATTTGAAACCTTCCTTCCTTCTCATACGGCGGGTCAAGGAATGGTCACTCTTTGCAAAATAATCTTATCAGAACGTGCCAGTGTAATGAATTGCTTTCTGCCGGTCAATTAACCTTATTCAAGAGCTAGCTGTATCTTTTCCGGTCGAATTGTTCAATCAATCATGCGATAGGTCAGTGGAAAAACAAAATAAGAACTCACCAAAGGCCTTGCTAACGGAGTGCAAGACTCAATAAATAGAGATTGACCGTGTTGAGCTGGTGGTCTGCAGGCCGGCATGACGAAATGGCTAATCATGGAGGTCTATTGGCAGCACAAGGCCAGAGGTCACCTAATATATGGCCTTATCCTACATCTCAGGCGGTGAATTATAGCTGGATGTGTGTGGGTATGTGTAAGCACAGGCTCTTTTTTTATTTTCACCATAGTAACGGCATTGCACAGCAGATGGCTTTTCATATTTAGTACATGAGTTATCCCTGTAAGCTCTGATTATATAGAGGATTTGTGATTGATCCTCCATCTGTATTACGCTGACAGACTCTCTAGAAATGGTTTCTGCTAGAAGTACAATAGCTGGCTTGGAGACCGCACGGTCGTTTAATCGACAGGTAGACAACGTGCAGATATTGGAAAGCTTAGCATGGGATTAGGAATCAGGGATCTAATGCTTTGTGCTGTAGGCCACTGTTGTGGTGGGAGATGATCGACCATGATAGAACAGCATAATTAGAAACACCGATCCTTTCCAGTACTGAAAAAAATAAAGATGTTTCACAGCAACAACATTTAAGGCTTTAGTTCACTTAAAATTAGTCATTATTTACCGATTCTCATGTTGTTTTGCATACGTTTGAGAAAAATAACCTATAACATGACTTTCAAGTGCACAAAAAATCCATAAAAGTCGTCTCAGTAACACTTTTTTTTTTTTTAAAGGGGACCTATTATGCCCCTTTCATAAGTCTCTGGTGTCTCCAGAATGTGTTTGTGAAGTTTCAGCTCAAAATCCCCCACAGATCATTTATTATAGCTTGTTAAATTTGCCCCTATTTGGGTGTGAGCAAAAACACGCCGTTTTTGTGTGTGTCCCTTTAAATGCAAATGAGCGGCTGCTCCCGCCCCCTTTCCAGAAGAGGGCGGAGCTTTAACAGCTCAACAACAACATAGCTAGAGAATCTCACGCAGCCAAAATGAGGATTGTCAGTAACGGTGTTCAGCCTTACATTGTTCAAATGACATGGAGAGACTCACACCGTGTCTACACCAGACGTGACTGTTGCAAGGGCTAAAAGCTGTCTGCACTGGATGTGACAAAGCACCCATTGCAAAGCATTTGTCCTTCATTTCAGTATGTCATAAATAGAACAATGCATCAGTTTACTGTCGAAGATTTGTCACTCGCGTCACTCCGCATCCAATGTAGACAGCATCACTGATTATAATGGCTTCTATTGTCTTTTGTCGCGCGGCTCGCGTCCGGTGTAGACTTACTCTATATGTCACTTATTCTAAGTAACTTTGCAACTACATGTCACTTATTCTGCTGAACCGAACCCTAACCTAACAGTCTACTTATACTCTAATGAGCGTTAATTGACATGTACAGTAGTTGCAAAGTTACTTATAGTTAGTAGAATGTCTAAAATGGACCATCGAAATATAGTGTGACCGCAGTCTCTTGCGCTATATTGGCCAGTAAGATTTGTTTTTAAAGAAACTTAATATTTGTATTAATCAATAATGCATTGCATTGATCTAAAGTGACAGTAAATACATGTGTAATATTACAATAGTTTTCTATTTAAAATAATTCCTGTTCTTTTGAACTTAAAAAGTATCCTGAAAAAATTTCCACTAAAAATATTAAGCAGCACAAATGTTTTTAACATTGATGATATAATAAGAAATGACTATAATTTAGCATATTAGAATGATTTCTGAAGGATCATTGTATGATGCTTTTTTTTTTTGTTGCGCTTGAAAGCCGTTTGTCGCTTGTATGTAAAAAGGTATGAGCATTCTGCTAAACGTCTACTTGTCTGTGCCATGGAAGAAAGAAACTCACACAGGTTTGGAATACCATTGAGTGTGCGTAATTGATGAACTAAGGTTGAACTATGCAATTAAGTTTGTGGGCAAAGACATTTAGAGTATTTAGAGAGAAGTGGGAGTGACCAGACTTTTACTTTTATCTGATGAAATTTCATAGCAGAGTGAAGTTCAGTAGGAAAAAACACAAGAGCACTTCATTCGTTTCACGGTTTGCTGGCTGTGGGCCAAGGTGAAATGTGTATTCATCTAAACGGCAAGCTTTTCGAGTGTTTTCGAGCACTTGAGTGCCGGCTAAATTTGGAAACTTTGCTTGACTAATGCCCACATGAGCAATTGTGTTACCTCTTCTGTACCATTAGTAAGTGAAAAAGCAGCGAGCTGCTGATATTCTCAATGAGTCAGTGAAAGCAGAAGGTGTTGGTCTCTCACACTCTCTCCAGTGTTTATGCCCAGGAGAGCTGAATCCACTCCCTCCTCGGAGCCAGCGCTCAGCAAACAAAAGGTCAGAGCCCTCGGAAAAGCGCGTCAGCTGCGCTGAATAGCCTCTGCGGTGAAACTGTCAGCAGGCTAATGTATTAAAATGAGGCTTTTTTGCTTGTCTTCTTTATGCAAGGAAGGTGCTAATGGACTCATTAGGCGGGCCGGCTCTGCCTCTGAAATGGCAGCCAGTTCTAATTACTGACATTTTCCATAGTGCTGTTTTTGTAATATCCGTGTTTTTCTTCAGCCGCTCCGTGGCTGAGTTTCGGTAATGGTCACCCCTCCTTCCCGACGCAGGCTCTAGCGACGCTCTGAGACCACTCAGGAGATGAGACCGCTGCTCCCTGTTTAAATATTCATTAGGACTCATGGATCCAACTGTCTCTGAGAAACGTGAATAAAAAAGGCTAAGTGCTTTCATTTAAAAAAGGCAACAAATAATGGAAAATGATGACATTCAATTAGGCTTGGCTGCATGCTGCCCGTCAACACTGCTCATTTGGAAATCAGCAAGGAAGTCAATTTGAATCCTGATCAGCGTATGTTTGTTCAAGTCTGCATTTTTTGACAGTCGTGAATAAATGTGTTTTAAAAGGTGCAGGCGTGTGTGTTTAGTTGAGCCGTGTTGTCCTCTGTGCCGGGCAGGGTAGAGCACTTGTACATTTCCATTGAGACCTCTGAATGTAGCCTCTATGGTTTTCTCAGATGATGCATATGGTATTGTTTATGAAATATTAATATCCTTGTAGCCATGTATTTTAAAAGTTTTTCATGCACTTTTTGGGTATAACGACATTTATCAGAAAGATGTCATGTCTGTGTACGTGGCCGGTTTGAAGATTGTGATATAGGGCACTGCTACACTTTCAGCTGCCACTAGATCGAGCAGAACTACAGCCGATATACTGCTATATTATATTATGGTTTGAATAACTTATACTTAATGTATCCTTTTGTATTAAAGGAACACCTAAAATTTAGTTGGGCTGTACACTATACATTCATGTCACGAATCACAATTTGATACAAATCATGATACTGAACGATATAAGAAGAGAAAAATAAAAATAAAGAAGAGAGTTTTTTTATTATTGTTATTAGAATAATATATATATATATATTTTTTTTTTATTATTATTTTTTTTTTAGCAGGACCCACAACTATTCCCCCATTGCATTATTTTACATTAATTATAAGTGGTTTAAAGTAGTAATGTCTCTGAATGGACTTTAAATGGGGAGACAGAAATCTCTTCATTTGAGTTTGGAAGTTGAATGAAAATTATGCATATACATATATGTTTGAAACGACATGGGTGATACATGATGACAGAATTGACATTTTTGTGTAAATTATACCATATAAATAGCCTACAGTAACCCGAGTCTTGAATAAAACTGACACTATATTGTAAATCATATCAATTGCGATACATATGATCATATTTTTATTTTGCGATATAATGCTGTATCGTTACACCTCTAAAATTAAGTCATTATTACCTCACCCTTTTAGTTCAAACCTGTATATCTAAAAGTTAATGTTTTATGAAAAAAAATATATATTGGTCACTCTTTTTTGATTCATTTAGGATAAAACAGGACCAGAGCTTTCAAGCTCCACTTAACATTATAAAATAAGCAGTACGATGCAATATTCCTGATCTTCTGAAGTCATGCAATAGCTTTGAGTGATGAACAGAGCAACATTTTTGCCGTTATTTAATGATAATCTTTTCCTCTGGTGAACTGTTGATTGGATGATTGAGTCAGTGAGTTGAACTCGAGAACACAATCAGTTTGATTTGAGAACTCGATCAACTGATTAATTCACTTTCATTATATTAAAATAAGTAAACAGATATTGTTCAAAAATTCATGTTTTTTTTTTTTTTTTTTTCACAGAAAGGAGGATTGTGATTTTGAATATGAGGTTGAGTAAATAATGACACAATTAAAATTTGTGAGTGTACTATCCCTTTAAATAGGTGTTATGAGGATTTGTCAGCAGTTTATCCAGGAATGTGAGACAGCAGGTCATAATTTAATAAGGCCAGCTTAACACACACCTTGAATTATGTTTTTATTATTGATTCCTTAATGTATATTTAATGCTTGATCGGATGTGGAATTTAGTGATTTAAATCGGCTGAAATATTCAGAGATGCACTTAATGAGTTTACTGTAAATCTATCATCAATCTTACCAGAACGGCCCATCTCCAGAAGCCCAGATGAGTTCTTGTGAACCACCATAGGTGGTGTTTTTTTCTTTTCTTTTTTTTTTTCCCCCCAAGTGGCATTAGGAAATGGTCCTCAACACCCTTGTAGGTAATTAACATGCTCAGGCTGTCTTCGGTCTCATGAGAGCTCTCATTAGCACAGTGCTCTTTCAGTGGGCTTCATTCACAGCGTTGGGGGTCTATCTGATAATCTCAGGTAGGTTATTGTGTTGCTGCTCTTATCAGCTGGATGAATAAGTCTGTTGCTTTGAAGTGTTCAGGATGGGTAGGCAGGGCTTGTTTCTGTTGAGCTCTCATTGCCTACATGAGTAGAGAAATGTCATCTAATATTTAATAACACTGTTAAATGTAATCTTAACATGAATATCCATTTATCATACTGTATATTTTAATATAGTCTGCCATTTCATAAGAGTCTCCATAGACCCCCACCATCCGAGTCACTGAGGACACTGGTTAAATTTCATTTTTGAAGGAAATGTCCTGAAGAAAATCAGTCTTATACATTTGTGGCAATCATTTTGCGCCAGACTACTTCACAAACGAGGGTATTTTCAACGCTGGATTTTCACAAAGGTTGATCAACGGTACTGACAGTTTCTGAAATTTTCGGTGCGTGACATTGTCCTGTTTTGTTGTTGAACATAAGGCTGAACACCTCTACTGACAGTTTCTGACATTTTCGGTGCGTGAGATTGTCCTGTTTTGTTGTTGAACATATAAGGCTGAACACCTCTACTGTCAGTTTCTGACATTTTCAGTGCGTGAGATTGTCCTGTTTTGTTGTTGAACATATAAGGCTGAACACCTCTACTGACAGTTTCTGACATTTTCGGTGCGTGAGATTGTCCTGTTTTGTTGTTAAACATATAAGGCTGAACACCTCTACTGACAGTTTCTGACATTTTCGGTGCGTGAGATTGTCCTGTTTTGTTGTTGAACATATGAAGCTGAACACCTCTACTGACAGTTTCTGACATTTTCAGTGCGTGAGATTGTCCTGTTTTGTTGTTGAACATATAAAGCTGAACACCTCTACTGACAGTTTCTGACATTTTCAGTGCGTGAGATTGTCCTGTTTTGTTGTTGAACATATAAGGCTGAACACCTCTACGGACAGTTTCTGACATTTTCGGTGCGTGAGATTGTCCTGTTTTGTTGTTGAACATATGAAGCTGAACACCTCTACTGACAGTTTCTGACATTTTCAGTGCGTGAGATTGTCCTGTTTTGTTGTTGAACATATAAAGCTGAACACCTCTACTGACAGTTTCTGACATTTTCAGTGCGTGAGATTGTCCTGTTTTGTTGTTGAACATATAAGGCTGAACACCTCTACCGTCGTTTTCTGACATTTTCAGTGCCTGAGATTGTCCTGTTTTGTTGTTGAACATATAAGGCTGAACACCTCTACTGACGGTTTCTGACATTTTCGGTGCGTGAGATTGTCCTGTTTTGTTGTTGAACATATAAGGCTGAACACCTCTACTGACAGTTTCTGACATTTTCAGTGCGTGAGATTGCCCTGTTTTGTTGTTGAACATATAAGGCTAAACACTGTTACTGACAGTTTCTGACATTTTCAGCGTGTGAGATTGCCCTGTTTTGTTGTTGAACATATAAGGCTGAACACCGTTACTGACAGTTTCTGACATTTTCAGTGCGTGAGATTGTCCTGTTTTGTTGTTGAACATATAAGGCTGAACACCTCTACTGACAGTTTCTGACACTTTTGGTGCATGAGATTGTCCTGTTTTGTTGTTGAACATATAAGGCTGAACACCTTTACTGACAGTATCATATTTTTTCAGTGCGTGAAATTGTCCTGTTTTGTTGTTGAACAAATAAGGCTGAACACCTCTACTGACAGTTTGATCTGTGGAGAATTTTGAGCTAAAACTTCACATACACACTCTGGGGACACCAGAGTCTTATTTTACATCTTGTAAGGTCCCCTTTAAGATCTGTTGTTTATCAATTATCAGCCATAAAAAATAAATAAATAAATAAATAAAATAAAATACAATAAAATGAATTAATTAAATAAAAAAAATGTTGGCTTAACAGTAATGGCCATGATTTAATATTGGTGACCCAATATCTGATTATTATCACAGAACAAATGAAACATTGTGATGTTAAAGGAGTCAGAATCTAAAAATCTCTGCTGATTCTAGGTCATTAATTAAATTAGCAAATATGTAAAACTCAAGCTTCAATTCAGTGAAGATTTTCAGCAAGACTGTGTTGTTCTTATTGAAACCTTTCCACCCAGATTCCCAGAAATCGCATAAAACCAACCAGTCAGATTGAAGCTCTTGCATCAGATGATTGGTGAAACTACTTTGCAGGAAACCACAATGAGATGTTTTTAGCTGGGTAGATATTTATAATGAATGTTTTGGACTGTTCCTGTGTACAATTTTTAGATTCTGTCAAATGTTGCTCGTGTTTGTTTCTATTTTGACACGAGGCTGTGTATTTATAAGTCAGTGTGTTATATGCAGACTTCCATGTTACCCAAGGTACTGATGTCGTATAGTGTCTCACTGATTAAACAGAATATCTGACTTGTACAAGTCCCTGTGCGCTGTGTAGATTTCAGCCATCCTTTCTTTCTCTCTAAGTAACCCTACACGTCCATGGCAAAAAATAACCTGATGTGTGCTGTCACAGGGATTATATCATTATGAAATTGAGATTTGCTGTCAAAACACACCACTGGATACATATCCTCAATTGCACTCATTGCACACTGTTTTGATTCTGTCTCTTCCTCTCTTTCTTTTTTTCTCTCACGGCTTTGAGTTGATGTTTTTTTTTTTCTCCTCCGTCTCTCTACCTGACCCCTGGAGGCCTGAAGCAGGCCATTCATGCTGTCTGCGTCTGCCACAACCAATTACAGTTCCAGCAGAGACCAGAGCAGCCCAGACACCTGTCATCTTCCAATCCTCTGTCCTGGAACCCAATACACTTTCTCCCTCCACTGAATCCCACTGTCTCCTCCTCTATGACGTCGACTGATCGTTCATACTCAGGCTCTTTCATTCCTTCTCTTTAGTTGGCGTATTTAATTCATCTCTGTTCCAGTCTTATGCCCTTCAGTAAGTCCTGCTGTCTTGCACTCTTTTGAACACTACGTCATGCTTTATTTCTCGTGCAGGATCCAGGAAATTGAATGGGATCAGTGTGATGCTTCAAAACGGGTGAACGGGTTAGACCGGTGAACAGGTCATATTGTGATATCAGGATCAAATCACAAATCTTTGTTTTTGATATGATGATTAAATTTGAAGCATGACAAATAGTGAAATTCTGACTACATATATTTTATTAAAAAATAAAAAAATAAATAAATAAGATAACACATTTTCTGAATGGTAGTATATGTGGCAGTTTTCTCTGTGATATTGAATATCCATAACACATCCTTCAATTTGCCTCGTGCATTTGATGGGAGTTGAAAAAGGGTAAGAAATGTTAAATTCCCCAGTGCATCGATCTGTTTTATCAAAACCACTTAAACATGTGTCACTTCACATTTACAAATTCTGAACTCAAGTTCCCAGGATGACTTGGAGGCAGCATAAACCTCATGTGGTAACCTCTAAAATACTGTTAAAAGCCAATATGACTAAATCAACCTGTTACATTAGGTTACATCAATAAAAGCCACATTTAATGGTCAGATTGGGAAGACTGTTTTACTTGTAATGCTCCTCTGTGGGGATCTCTTGGATATGTAATGTCCTAACATTTCCAGCTGGGTCCAACAGCAGACACTGGGTCAGTTTGCTGCAGATTCCCGAGAGCTTTCTGGGTCGTCGAAGTAAACAGATTCTGGACGCTGGTTAAAGTGCGTCCTGGCTGATTGCCTGTGGGTCCCTCTTAGAAGCGATTAAGACCAGGCTGATTTGATTTCACAGTAGGGAAAGTGGGTCATGGCTCTCAGTATTGAAAGAGCTGGTGAAGCTGGTCAACCAGCATCTTTTTTGTTAAAGTTGGTTAATTGCGGAACTTTAAAGGGGACCTTTTATGCCCCTTTTTACAAGATGTAATATAAGTCACTGGTGTCCCCAGAATGTGTCTGTAAAGTTTCAGCTCAAAATACAGCACAGATAATTAATTATAGCATGTTGTAAATACCCGTTTTTGAGTGAAAGGAAAAACATGCTGTTTTTGTGTATGTGCATTTAAATGCAAATGAGCTGCTGCTCCCCGCCCTCTTTCCAGAAAAGGGCGGAGCCTGTACAGCTTGTTCCTTGGATACTCTGTCAAAAACTAAAACATCTGCTTGGTTTTGATTATCATCTCTATCGCGGTCATGCTGACGGACATTTCAGTTCTTCTTCATCATGAAAGTTTAATATCTGCATGTGTTTTAAAGCTATATCAGTTTAAACGTCTGATTTATGGTTTTCTGAGCGCACACATCTGAAGCATGCGCACAGAAAGCAGTCTGTCAGACGGCACGTCTCGTGAGTATTAAACTAACTTCTCTTACATGTGTTTTTGACATAACCTTGTGTGTATTTGTCAAATTATGTCAAAAACACACAAAGTTCACAAACTCGGTGAATGTAAACAGCAAGGACAGAAATCAAATAGATTAGATCTGTCTGTTAAAGTGACAGCAGCGTAATATACCGTACATACTGATGTATCTGCTGTTAATATGAATCAAACAACAAAAGAAAACCAGAAAATCACTCACTGACTGAATAACTTCAGTAGCTTTAATAAGAATACATGTCTTACTTGAATGCTGCTGTTAAATGCTCTGGTGAGGAAATAAACATGGTGGAATGTGGTCAGCTCACTCAGGGGAGGAGCTTAGCTAATAGGGCGGAATCTGTCAGCAGTTGTGGGTGGGGCTTCTAATGTAAGTGGAGGGGGAAATCTGGAAATGCTCATTTGGAGACTGTTAATGATTTATGGGGGTTAAAAATGGAGTGGGTGGATTTTTCCCATTATAGGCTGGTTGTTTACACACATATCTGTGTTCAGACACCTTATAAAAGTGAATTTTGCATAATAGGTCCCCTTTACTGCTAAACTGCTAGTTTAAAAGTCTGGTCAGGACACCAGCATTTAAAAACACATATGCTGTGTAACCACCGAATGTTGTTCTTTTCAGAAGGGAGGACAGACTAAAACAAAGATAAATTCTCCAGCCTTTCCTCTTTTTAGTGTCTCTGTAGTGTATTTATACAGTGACCCCTAAAAGTATTTGGACACTGTCTGGATGTCAGACATTAGTGGATTATGTCCATAGTTAATGTGATGAATGACTTCAGGGGAACTGAGTTATACATCCACTAGAATCGTAGTTGGGTAAAAGTCATTGAGATGACTTAGAAAATAGTTCTGAGAAACGCTGTAGGTCCAGCATCATTTGTTTGCAAATTGTTCTGTTAATTCACTGACATTCATACAAATTTATACTTCGTAACCCTCTAAACATGTTTTGGGCAGAGGGTCCACAGATCTTTGAACAGTTTGAACAAGGAAAGATGTTAAATGTTTTATTCAACAAAATAGGTTGAAAATTAAAAATCAGACACATAATTACTAGAGGCAACAATGATACTCAAAAGGTGAACATTTATTAATGAGCAATTTAATGAATGTTTATTGTTTAATTATTATTAATGAAACACATTAATAAATGTTCATTTCCAACATATTGAGCCAGCAATAAAGCAATTTTCAAGTAATAGTTGAGTTAAATAAAACTTCCTAGCAAGGTTAGGCAAACATTTAAACAACCCATTCACTGGGTTAAAACAACCCAATCGCTGGGTTAAAACAACCCAATCGCTGGGTTAAAACAACCCAATCGCTGGGTTTGTCCATTTTCAACCCAACTCGGGTTGTTTTTAACCCAGCACTTTTTAAATTGTAACATAGTCTATTAGATTGCATATTTAACTTATTCTGACTACTCATTAAATACTTTTAAATTTATAACATTGATCTGAATAGGATTATTTTTTTTTACAATTTTTTACAATTACAATTTTTTTGCTGTACCTCTTCCTTTTTTATGTATTTTTCGAGTTATAATATAACATTGATTTTCATTGAAAGTTCATGAAATGAAATATCCAGCAAATTGTCCATAATTTATTTTAAATGACCTTTAAAGGCCATCATTTATTTTAAAACGTCAAAACATTTCATGGCTTTTTTCCCCCTGCAAAGTATTACCACACTTCTGCATCTGTCACAGAACTAATACAGAATACGATCACATCTTTGTCTCAGATATGTGCTCAATGAAGTTTTGATTGAATCTCACAGAGGGGAATGACTCTCTTTAGCTCACAAGAAAAACAGACTTCATATTTTAAAAGAGAGCTCTGTGTGATATATGAACTCTCAGTGATGTATGGACATGTTAGAAGTTAAAACAGATGTTACGAAAGGTTTTCCTTTAGTCCTGCAAAACGCATTTTAATCTTTTGGGGGGCATTTTTAATCGTCTTTTGGCAGACCATGTTCAAATAACCCCTCTTCCTCTCACCAGTGTGTCCTGTCATATATCAGAGGAGGTGTGTGTGTGTGTGTGTGTGTGTGTGTGTGTGTGTGTGTGTGTGTGTGTGTGTAGGTGTGTGTGTGTGTGTGTGTGAAGCAGCAGTCAGTCAAGACCCACCTGATGCCTGTTAAGTTCATCTGAAACAGCGGAGGATCTTTGAAGGTCAAGTGCTCCCTGAGCGGCTACATTATTCCTGAGCTCTCTCTCTCGTTCGTTCTTTCTTTCTTTTTTTCCTGCAGTAGAGGGTCGGTCAGAAGTCGGAGACCTCTCGCTGAAAGAGAGCTCTTGAAGCTCTGCAATTTCACCTCATGCCAGATGTTTTGTAAAGAGGACTGATGGGTGATGTGGAACGACTCCTTGAATAACAATCTGGGGGCCGTTGCTGACATCCTCACAAAGCTTCAGTGTTACTCGCTTCTGGCCTCAAATACACAGCTGTGCCTCATTTTAAGACTATATCCTCCTCCTCCTCCTCTTATTCTCTCAGAGCAAGTGAAATGAATAACATTTATTCTCCAGTATTTCTAGTCTAGGGGAAAAACAAGGCCAATGGAACGTGTGTAGCGGTAAATGAATGTACAGTTGGAAAATCTAAGGTCCAAATATAGATTGTCTTTTCCCCCACGGAACGATGCAGCCGTAATAGTTGTGCAGAACACGGCTTTTACATTCATAGCTCAATGCGTATTTTTGCTGTAATTGTGGACATCAGAGGTCATCTTTGCTTGGATGGTGTGATATGAAAGGATTAGTTCACTTTCAAATTAAAACTTCCTGATAATTTACTCTCCTCCATGTCATCCAAGATGTTTATGTTTTTCTTTCTTCAGTGGAAAAGAAATGAAGGTTTTTGATGAAATCATTCCAGGATTATTCTCCATATAGTGGACTTCACTGGGGTTCAACGGGTTGAAGGTCCAAATGTCAGTTTCAGTGCAGCTTCAAAGAGCTCTACATGATCCCAGACGAGAATAAGAGTCTTATCTAGAGAAACAATCAGACATTTTCTAAAAAAAAAAATATATATATATATATATATATATATATATATATATAATTTTTGACCATAAATGCTCATCTTGAACTAGCTCTCTTCTTTTTCTTCTCTTTTAAAATTCCACTAATAAGTGTATTACTGCCCTCCACAGGTCAAAGTTTGAACTAATTGTTATATACTTGCACTAGCATATTGTATGACAATTTAGTTCAAACTTTGACCTGTGGAGGGCAGTAATGCACTTATCAGTGGAATTTTAATAGAGAAGAAGAAGAAGAGAGCTAGTTCAATATAAGCATTTATGGTTAAAACTTAAAAATATTTATTTATTTATTTATAGAAAATGAGCAATGATTTCTCTAGATAAGACCCTTATTTCTCATCTGGGATCGCTGTAAACTGTAATTTTGACCTTCAACCATTTGGGCTCCAGTGAAGTCCACTATATGGAGAAAAATCCTGGAATGTTTTCATCAAAAACCTAGATTAAAATTTGTAATCACTTTACAGCCTATATATATATATATGGCTGTAAAGTGATTACAAATTTGAATGTAGTTAATCACTATTTAATCAGTGGAACAGGACTATAAAATAAAGTAATACCGGGTTTGGTTTAGAGTTAGTTACTTGTAATTATGCCTAATTTATTGTTATTAGTAAGTACATGTAGTAATGTGTAACTAGATCCCCTTAAAAAAAGTGTTACCAAAAAAAAAAAGGAAAGCTATGACAATATACAGTACATGTCAGTCAGATGGTCTCTTCTTTTACAAGAAGCCGATTGTTCTGGCCTAGAACAAGCTTCAAAGTGACTTTGTGCAAAAGTCTGGCCCTGCAAGAATAAGAGACCAGCCAAGCGCAGCATGAAAACACACAGAAATATACCTTATACGGCTCATACAGTAAATGGTCATGGAAAGCGCTGTATCCAGCAGGGTTTCTGAGTGTGTTTTCCTGCGGTGTGATGGAGGCAGAGAGGGTGGGCGGATGTTATAAATCTGTGCGGCTGATGAAGCAGGTGCAGATCTTTACCTCCTCTGACAGAGTAATCAATTCAGAGCGATACTTATCACCTGCTCGTGCTCTCCAATACATCACACACACACACATACCACATTTTATTAAGGAAACACAAAAAATGTTCAAGCATGTTCCAGTGTCAGCGTCAGCAGTGTCAGAGACTCGAAAGCACAGAAGAATTAAGGTTTGACGATGACGGAAAGTGTCTGTACGGCTTAAAGTAAGCTTTTCTTTTGTGATAGTCTGTGTCCTTGAACTGAAGTGCCAGAACGACAGTGTCTGAGCCGGCGGAGAGCAGCCACACTTCACAGAGGACACAAAGCTGCAGCCTCCAGGAAGGCAAAGTGGGGATCTGAGGTGCAAATTGGGTTATGTGAGAAACAGACCGCAGGCGGAAGCACCGGAGCCCTTGCATTATTGATAACAGGGCCTCGTTCGTACAGCGCCCACCGTTCTCAGGCTGTGATTGGTGTTGTCAGCACAGAGGTCAACGCGGACACGGCCTTCAGTCTGACAACATTCAAACACATCTGGAATTTATCGCCCTGGATCAGAGGAGTCAATTCTCCATTTCCTCCAGGAATAAGGCAGCTGCCTCCCAACATGCGACCCGATGCATGTATGACTCTGACTCTCAGTTTTTTCACCTCTGTCCCTCTGTCGCTCATCTCTCCTCTTCTGCAATCCCACAATTCGACTTTTTCTCCTGTCTCTCACTATTCACTTCTTGTATAACAATTTATAATAAGGTCGTATTAGGTAACGCTCGGAAAGTAATGTTAACAAATGGAGGATAATTGTAAAGTGTTGCTCATTTTTATTAAAATACAATAAGCCAATATTTTTTCCTTTCTTTTTATGGTCAATAACTTATAAATAAGTTAATATCAATATGTAACCTTATTTCCTCTAAAATAAATGAAAGATACAACTCCAACCGTTCAATAAATATATTATATTTTACACAATATTATCTATTTTTGTTACCTATAAAGCCAGAGCAGAACTGTTATGTGTTTCATTTCTGAATAAATCCACATTTTGAGCGAATCTATCGGATGAATCAATGATTCAATGACTCATTCATAAAGAGAGCCATTTACTTCATTCCTGAATGAATCATAGTGAATTATAGCCAGATATGCTACTAATTTTGCATGTTTTGAAGCTACCTATTTCACAAATGTTGGCAAATCCAATGATAAATCATTCCTCAGGAATGTAATTGTAGCAGCCCGTTGGCACATACAGGACTGTCCATGCGAACTGATTATTGGGAGTTACTTTTAGGCAGTGTGATTGGAGTTTGTGATCTTTGTGTACATCGTATACTATACAAACTTCGCATATGCTGGTCAACCAGGTCTACCTGCAGCGATAACCAGATGAACCATTTTATTACTTCAAGATGGTCCAAACTGGTGTAAGCTGTTTTGTTTTGTTTTCAGAAGGAAGTAATGTTATCTGTTGTGTTGAACAGTCTTCTCACAACCCAGTTCCTTCTTACTAAGTGGGAAATACCACTAAACAATGTGACATTTGGGGCCTGTGTGATGAAATTGAGCTTTGTGTGATGGACAGGTTCCAAATGTTAGAATCTGAGAGATTCACTATTGATCCCTGTGGGGAGATTCAGTTTTATGCCCTGAATGGGAAAAAAGTGAAAACAAAATCAATCCACGAAACTGTTGTGAACAGGGCTTGACATTAACACCCATCACACCATCAAGTGTGGGTGTATTTCAGCAGTGGCGTGTAAAGCAATCGCGCCTACTAGCCACTTTGTTGGGTTGAATTTTATATATAATATATACGTTTTTCAGTTGTAGTTTTTTATAAAGGAATCTGAAATAATAAATTAAGTGCAATGTAGTTTTGTCAAAAATATTGATTTTCCAATACACATCGATCCTGAAATATCTGAAACTCTTCCAATACTCATTTTCCACAGAACAGATTCAGTTGCTCTTTCTCTTTCTCTTTTCTCTCCGACAGCGAGTCGAAACACAAACCGCCTTGTTTTATTTTCTCCGGATGAATATTGTTGGTGTTACAGGGCTTGAAATTTGAGTGGAATTTTACTCATTCACACAGATTTTGTGCACACCCAAAGTGCGCCACATAAAACCGCCTCTCAGTACTGAATTGAGTTCTTTTTAGCTGCTTATTGCTCTTAACCCTCTGGAGTCTGAGGCTGATTTGGGGCTTGGAGAAGTTTTGCCATGTCCTGACATTTGTGCTTTTTTCAGTTGTTCATAAACATATAAATGACAAAAGTGTCATTACACTGTATTCAACACAAACTAGGCTACCATAATATTTGAGAAACATGTATGTACATGTATTTGTATCTTTGAAGGAATAACGTTTATGCGTGGTTATTGAAAAAACAAAAAAACTTAAATCACTGAAATAAGACCAAAAAAAGTATATTAAATCTGTGTTCACAAGACTTCTGGGTATCGTAGGTTGTAGACTAGAGTTTTTGCTTCAAAATTATGTAAAAATTATGCTGCCTGATCATTCATATAAACCAATATATTGATTTAGTTTTTGTAAGACACTTTTTGTCAAGAAACACAGTATGCATGGAGGCGTGAATCATCATGAATAATGGGCCATTCTCACCTGAGAAGACAAAAGAATTGCATAATAATTACCTGAAATGACTTGCATATTAATGAGGCCTTTCAGTCAGGTAGGCTGTGAAAAAAACCCTCTGTAATAATGTCTCAGCTCATCATAAACAGCAATACTGTGAAATATTATTACAATTTAAAATAATGTTATTCTATTATATTCTTTAAAATATCATGTATTTCTGTGATGCAAAGTGTCTGAACAATTATGTTACTTCTATGGCATTTCATATAGGCTTTAAGCTTAAAAGCATGCACATTTGGAGAAATATTGATGGATTCTTATATATTTATGTCAGTTTTCTATACTGAGAAGTAATATTTATTGTCATCACTATGAGTGCTGGATACTGTGTTTTCAATTCATACTTGCAGCCGGAGGGCGCTCTCTGTACACCTTTAGGCCACAAATTCATATAAAGAAGAAAAGGAACTAGGAACTAACGGCATGTCTTCTAGAGATCGCTAACCATGGCTTTAACATCCAAATAAACACTTTTCAAGACAAATACACGATTGAGACAATGTATACATGTATCGCCTCTGAATTAGCGTCTGAATAGCGCTGGCTCCGTGGGCGTGGCCGCATTAGCGGATAATGAGCTGAATCACTGACTTCTGACATGGCTCTCTTTTCATACAGATTACATAAACACAGAATGTTTGTTTTCGATTTGACTTACACGATTTAAAATCTGACATTTCAACATTTCTTTAGACATCATTTCATTTTTTTTTTTTGTCATTAGTATTCATAAATTACAGTTCATTTTCTGAGAACTATCAGATTGGACTTCATTCAGAGAGAGACGAGAGATCACGCATCATGTTAGTTTTCTTTATTTTACAAAAAGCACAACATTTTGTTTTTACTCTGAGTGTACACAAATAAAAGAAGATATTCTATAGTTTCAATTGATATATTACTTATGTCTCTATGACAAGAAATGACGGAGTATTTTAAGTCTGTTTTGCTGAAATGTGAAAAAAATCCTGCAAAACGCGCCGGCGTGTTTTTGGACCTCAGGGAGTTAAATAGTCAAATACACACAAAATAATGTCAAAATGATGGTCTTGGTGAGTATTCACTTAAACACAGTCAGTTATGTTTGAAGTGAATGTAAACAGAAAGAAAACGCATGTGTAACAGTATAATGGATCTTAAATTGACAGCAGCCTAATAAACCTGCTGACAAATTATGAAATAACATTAAAAATATCTATACAGCAGTTTTCCCCATGGTATCAATGTCAAAAATTGTGGCCAGTGAAAATGCTGAGAGGATAGTAACTTTGTCAAACCACTAGCCACAGTGTCTGGTGAGTAAAAATGTTCATGTCAAGCCCTGGTTGAAGCATCTAATGTCCACAAAAATACCCGTTGTAATATCAAAGGTTGTTTTCTATCAGTACTCACCACTAAGTGATTTGAGATCTCTGTAAACGGACCAGCGCAGGGGTTAGTATTAGCAGTTATTAGTGTGTGGCATTTGAGAGGTGGTGAGCTAATCAGTGCTAATCGTAGCAGAGCGGTGTCTGTGTTCGCTGTTGCGATCTGTGGTCATACTGTGATCGGAGCGTGTTGAACAGCTTTATTACACGAGCTGCGAGTTGGACATCGCTGTGCTAATTATAGAGAGAGAGGTTTTCTGTGACTGCCTTTGATCATGTTGTCGGCCGAAGCAGGCTATTACTGTTATTATGCTACTCTACACATGAGTTTAGCTTCCCCTTTTTTGCCATTTTATTGTTTTTAATAAACAGGGACATTTAGAAAGGATTACTGGAGACATTAGGACAGATGTTACCGCCTTCATTTGACACCACTTGCGTTTTTCACCTCATGTTTAGTATTTCTCATGCTCTCATCAGCACAGTGGACACATACAGTTAAATAACGGTGAGGTGGGAACATGGCACAAAAAGACTAAGCGCCCTACAGCCCGTCAGCACATCGTCGGTCTTCAAGCTACCTCCAGCCCCGTTTTATTTTAAGTTCATCTCTCTCAATAATTCATAACCTCTGTCCCAAGAGCGCACAGTAACATGTTCACAAGTCTCGTAGCCCTTTATCAGCTGCACCATGCTGTTCATTCTCCCCTCCCTCCGTCCTGTAGACCACTAATTATGTATCTATTTCTTAGTATTATCCATTTTGAAACAGTAGTATTTAATATTTTTGTGAAAACCATTGTGATACATTTTTCCCCATGATTATTTGATGAATAGAAAGAAATTACTATTGGTTACCATTTATGTCTGTCTGTGGGTTTTGCAAATATTTAAACAATGAAAATATAAGTATTAAAAAGAGCTCATTATGAAACATCAGCTCCTCAAACTGTCAGTCAAACCTAATAACTCCGCCCCCTTCTATCGCAAATGAAGTGCTGCGTCTATGCTTGTTTGCAAAGCAATTGTAGTTAAACACTAGTTGTTTGAACAAGTACAGCATTTTCAAGAAACACTGTATATGTAAAGGCTAATGTTTTATTTATTTGAAGATCTCAGAAGTGTGTCTCAGCATTTGTCGTCAAGTCATAGCCAGTCTTAAACAGCCTGTGCGACAGTGTTGCCAAGTCTGCTGTTTTTCCATGGGATTTGGCTACTTTAACACTGTTGCTGCAGTTGTTTTTCATGTCCGCGGGTTGAAGTGATACATGTACATGATGCATGTATTTATCCCCTGGAATGCAAATTTTACTAGAGGAACCTAGCCAAAAAGCAGTTTTTACCCCCGAAGCATGATTGGGCTAGTTTTGATTAGCAACTGACCGTTCGCGAAGACCCACCCCCTTTAGCGGAGCAAAAAGGACACTGACAACGTGTTGACAGACAAGACAGAGCAGGTAACTTTTGATATGAAACAAGAAGAAAGAAATGTAAAGAATAAATACCTCTCCGTGGCTCTTTAACCCTCTGGAGTCTGAGGCTGATTTTGGGCCCTGGAGAAGTTTTGACATGCCCTGACATTTGTGCTTTTATCAGTTGGTTATAAACATATTAATGACAAAAGTGTCATTACACTGTATTCAGCACAAACTAGGCTACCATAATATGTGAGGAACATGTATGTACATGTTTGTGTTTTTAAAGGAATAATGTTTATGCGTGGTTATTGAAAAAACAAAAAAAAAAAGTAACTGAAACAATACCTAAAAATGCATACTAAATGTTTTTTCACAAGACTTTTGAGAATTGTATATTTTAGTGTAGAGTTTTTGCTTCAAAATGATGTGGAAATGATCCTCCCTACTCTGACACATAAGACATTGTATTGATTTTAAATTTCTAAGACACTTTTTGTTTAGGTAGGCCATATGCGAAGAGGTGTGACTCTTCATGAATAATGAAGTGATTTACACCTGGGGAGATTAAGACCCTGCCCCTAATGAGCCGCATAATGAGCCATTCAGTCAGGAATGTGACTGAGTCAACTAAGAAAATGCAAAGACAAGACATATCATTGTTTTTTTTCTTTTTTATTTAAAATAAAGTTAACAATATAATCCACATATAAACTAGGGTCAAAGGCACATTTTTTGTGTATACAGGCAAATAAAGGTAAGGTTTATAAAAAAAAGCCCACTTTTACACCCTATACATAACCTGCTTGATCACATATAGATAATCTTTGCAGCCCAATGGTCAGTGAGAGGTGGTGAACAGAGAATCTGAACAGTCACACATCTGTGTGCCATTTTTGAAAACAGTTCAACTGAAGACACAAGTAAATGTCACATGCCTGGCATTTCCAAGGTGTGTCTTGCCTTTTACCAAGCTGTACTTTGCAAAGCATGCAGTTCCGATGACCAGCGGTGGCATTATTCCTTGCATCTGATGTCAGCTCTGCTCCTGGAACCGGTACATGGTCACTTTTGGTCCGTTTTGGAGCTGCTTTCTGTGACGACACACCACAGAGCTCTGCAAATATATTATCATCAAATATGAATCTTATTAATATTATCATCAAATATTATCATCAAATATGATGATTTGCTACTTATGAAACATTTCTGAACAATTGTAAACAATAAATGTTTCTTGAGCTGCAAATCATCATATTAGAATGATTTCTGAAGGATCATGCGACACTGAAGACTGGAGTAATGATGCTGGACATCACAAGAATAAACGACTTTGTGAAATATATTCAAATAGAAAACAGTTATTTTAAATTGTAATAATATTTCACAATATTACTGTTTTTACTGTATTTTTAATTGAATAAATGCAGCCTTGGTGAGCAGACGAAACTTATTTTAAAAACATGAAAAATCTTACAGATTTCAATATAGGCCTACCATATAGTGGGTAAAAGTGTACTTACTCAACTGTGTTGCTGCGTGCCCTCCTAGTGGGAATTGCAGGTGAATGTGAGAGTGATGGATCCACATTCCTAAAAAAAAATGTAAAAAAAACCCTGTTATTATTAGCATATAAGATAATACTCTCATACCATTAGCTATGCATAACTGACAGGAAAGTAACAGGTATACAAGCATGCTGTATATGTCTGTCAATTGGCCATTACCGGACAAAGTGTGCGAATGTGTAAACGTTTACAGTCTGCTATATCAGTTAGCACATTTAGCAAATAGCAACATGTTCGCGCATTTCACAACCAAGCATATTTTAGCACATTCACGCCTATCATATACGGTACTTAGATACGCTATATATATATTTATAGATAGATGTAAATATAAGGCAAATATAGATGTACGCTTGTATATAAAAAAAAAACACGTCAAATAATTTGAGTATATCAACAGAAAAGCATTCTATTTATAAGCATTTTTATGAGATAAAGTTATATATATATATATATATATATATATATATATATATATATATATATATATATAGATAGATAGATAGATAGATAGATAGATAGATAGATAGATAGATAGATAGATAGAAGTAAATATAAGGCAAATATAGATGTACGCTTATATAAATAATTTAAGTAGGCCCTATATCAACAGAAAAGCATTCTATTTATAAGCGTTTTTATGAGATAAAGTTATATATATAGTTATATAGATAGATGTAAATATAAGGCAAATATATGTACGCTTATATAGAAAAAAAAAACACGTCAAATAATTTAAGTAAAACTAAATCACTTACTCATCAGAAACTGTATCTTCAGCTGGATCAAGTCGCTCTTCAAAATGCAGACGTTCATCGTCAGAGTCGTGTTCTTCTTCCGAGGAAAGAGTGAACTTCCTCACTGTCCAGGACCATCTGAAGAGCCTGCTCACCTGTGTAGTGTGCCATCTTCCAAACGCGAAGGACAGCGAATGAATCTGATGAAACTTGATGCTTTTTAAGACGCTGTTAGGGGCGTTTACAGTTTGCATAAATCGCCTCAGCACATTATCTTATGAATAGAGCGCTCTGCGCGTGGGCGGGCACACATTAAAGATAATTAGGTCAGACAGGAGAAACAGTACCTCTCTTTACTTTTATACTGATTACATAAAGGGAGAATATTTGTTTTAGAATTTATTTGTTTTGTTTAAAAGTAGACACTTAAAGCTTTCCAAAGACATATCTCTCATGTCCATGTAGCATGTATAAGCCATCTATTTTAGTTACTTTTAGTGACGTTTTAGAACGATGTTTGCAGAGACGGAGACGGCAGGACAGCACACCCTGTATATTTTATTTATTTTTAAAAAGCACAAAGTTTTATTTTGATTGTGAGTGTACACAAAAAAAAGAAGACATTCTATAGTTTCAATTGATATATTACTTATGTCTCTATGACAAAAAATGACGGAGTATTTTAAGTCTGTTTTGCTGCAATGTGAAAA
Source organism: Chanodichthys erythropterus (assembly GCF_024489055.1). Lineage (NCBI taxonomy): Eukaryota > Metazoa > Chordata > Actinopteri > Cypriniformes > Xenocyprididae > Chanodichthys > Chanodichthys erythropterus. The sequence goes on from NC_090236.1 coordinate 40,734,087, forward strand.
AAAAACTGCAAAACGCGCCGGCGCGTTTTTAGACCTCAGAGTGTTAATGTAGCGCTTCAGCTCAAGCGGCTCGTGAACCGATCATCTCTTCTTACTAGTTAATTTATAGCATCAAATAAACATGAATGAACATCAGAAGGAATGTTGTTTCAAACGCGGAAAGACGTCAGTACACACCATTTTTAAGTCCACCTACGTTAATCTGCTAACTCCCCTGACTTTGGCGGACAAAATGGCAGATTCAGTGTTATGATTGGTTAGATCACCTGTCAATCAAACTCCTGGCTAAGGGTCAATTGGGCAACCCTGCTGTGCAAAGCACTTAATCTTTTATAACATGAGATTTTGTTCAAATGACAGAAAAAGAGTGGCTACATAGCTACAGTAAACTTTATAACCTGTAAGTTGATGAAAATGTAATGCAACGCACTCACTGCCTCAAATTCAGCCGTTCTAATGACGAACATCTCTGAAATTCACTGGTTAAAAATCCGTAACTCCATTTGAGCTTGATTTAGGTAAAATGTTAATAATATAATGACACATCATCTCATCTCAACACATACAAAGCCAATATATCAATTTGACAACATGGTGTTTAATGAAATCTCTGAAAAACAGTGTAGAAGTTTACACCTGATAGCAATGATTTATTTGAAAACTTTTGTAACATTATAAATGTTTTGAATTGAATGCATCCTTGCTTTCTACATCATCTGTATCTCATATATCTCTATCTACAGTATATCTACATCTATATCTATAAGTAATAGCTCCTGTTAAGTAAATCGTGGTAAGACCATTAGATGTGTAAAGATGGTGCGGTGGTTTTAACCCTGAATGACCTGATGTCAGATGGGCAGCTGAAGGAAATTGAGTCCAATCATCATTTACATGTGATATAAACTCTTATTTGGTGGTTACTGTAGTTAATTAGTCACTAAATCGTCTCAAACTGTAATGAAACAGTGTTACAAATTACCCTATTTTGAATAAACATCTAACTGGATTTTTATGGGAGGTGCAAATAAAAATCTGAAGGGTTTCTGTTTGCCTGTTTTAGTTTTGTTTAAGTTTCTAAGTTTACATAAACAGTTCTTATTAGGTTTGGTCGATTAGTTTTGGTGCAATATGAGTTTTATAAATGATATAAACAAGTTTTACTGCCATTTTAAGTAGTGTTAATGCTATTTTTTCAAGTATTGAATCTTGAGTCAACTTCTGCCTGAAGTGAGCAGATTCAGGGTCACAGTGTTTTATAATGCATTTAAATATGTTGTGAAAGATCTTGTAGAAATTCAACATTCAAGTAATATAAGGTTAACAAGGCACAAAACATTTTTTAAACAGCCAAACAATGCACGATATGTGATCGTAGTGTACGAGTTTCCTCAAAAACATCTCTTTAGCTTGTTTACTTGCAAATAAGGATAGAATTGTTTTGCCTTTTCACCTGGCCTTCGATATCAAACTTTACTGAAAAATCAAACCTGATAACCATTTTTTTCCTGCAATATAGTTACAAACAGACTTTTTTTTCTGGTATCGGCGTGCCGAGCTCATAAAGAAGCCGTCTGGAAAGCTTCCCGGAGAGTTCCGTGAGTCAAATCAGTCCAGGACAATAGAAAGCAGCCGGCCGCCACGGAGGGCGAAACCCGGATATTACTGCGCTTATCAACGAGGAAGAGCTCATCAGGGTTCATTTGTACTCTCAAAGAAACGGACACTAAAATCCCTATCAGCCAGACTGAAAGGAGCGAGCTTTTCCTATTAATTCTGACAGAGGGAGCATATGCTTCATCTGAATCAGTATGCAGTTTCAATCTGAAATCCATAACCTCCCATCTGAAGATGAAAGGAACAATGGCCTGCAGACAATCTGCCAGCTTTCGAGCTGGAGTTCGGCGGCGTGTGAATGAGTGAATAGGGATGAGATTTTGTGTCAGGTCAGACCTGTTATCAGTGTTTTATAGTGTTTTCTCTGAGAGTTTCTGTGTCCGTCACTTGCCTTGTGGACCTGGGGTCAGATGAACGGAGCCAGGATGTAATTTGCAGAAACCTGATACCTTCTAATGACAGCAGCCAAAAATTAATTTGACTCTGGATCTTGTGATTTCAGTTTCATCGACTTTCCTAACTGAGAATGAAAATAAAAGAGATGAATCAATAAGGGAGGAAAAGGAAGGCCTACTTACATTTACTTCGGTAAACACCCTATTTCCCAAATGCTTTCCTTTTGGAAATCAATCATCATTATTAGGGATATTTCATCCAAATATGTCATCATTTTTCCTTCTTATGTCGTTCCAAAATTGGACTTTCTTTCTGTCTTAATTTGGTCAATATGACTTGTGCTTTATAATGCAAGTCTTCTGAAGCCACATAATATTATGTGAGGAACAGAGAGTTGATATTTATTATATATATATACATATATATATATATATATATATATATATATATATATATATAAAATCATATTGTATTGTTCATTGATATAATTTTATTTTGTATTATATAATTTAATAAATATGTATTAAATATAAATATAAATATACAAGTATAAGAATATGTAAAATATATACAGTATAATGCATATTTCACATTTAAATTTTCATTTTCTCATTTAAAGTCATTATTGTGTTAAATGAGAAAAGCATCAAATATACATTACAAATGTCAATATTTGATTCAACATAGAATTTATTACACATAAACTTTAAGACTTGATGAGGGTAAGTAAATGATGATAATTTTCATTTTTGGGTGAACTATTCCTTTAAAAAAATATTAATATGGAAATATATCATTTTTAATGAAATGATACTCTAAATAAGAAACTAAAATTGCCAGTTGGTGGTGATAAATGTCTAAATGACTAAATCATTGAATCATTCATTTATTTGATTCGTTCAAACAGCTGATTCATTCAGGAATGAAGTAAATGGCTCTCTTTATGAATGAGTCATTGAATCACTGATTCATCCGATTGATTCGCTCAAAACACGGATTCATTCTGAAACGAAACACCAGTGGTGTTGCTCGGAGATGAATATTTTTGTTGGCAAAATTGAGCGAAAAACAGAAAATATAACACAGTATTCATTTTTTATTTATTGAACTGTTGTATATAATTAATATTTGCACTCGTTTCTATCCGGGACAAAAACATCACTCATGTGATATTGCTTAACTATATCATATGAAATAAATATGAGACAAACTCATACAGGGTCATCATATATATATATATATATATATATATATATATATATACACACACACACTATGTTTTTCCCCTAGACCCTTGTTATTCCTTCTTTGTAGAATCCTGACTAAAAGCGCATACTGTTCTGGACATTGAATGTTACTTTTAAAACATTTTTATCAGACCAAATGGATGTGTTTCTCCTGGTTCCTGCTGAGCAGAGAATAAAATTAGGCTAGTTGTGTAGAATTGAGAAACACAGTGTAGTTTGACTCGACTCTCCCAGTGAGAGATGTGAGGTTTGGAGAGCAGGGGTTGTTTGTATTTCTTCATGTCAGATATTTCACGCACAGAAGAGCTCAGAAGGAGGGTTCGGAGTGCGCTGCAGTTTTACTGGTGCTCAGTTTATCCTGTAAATGGCACGGAGCGGGACGTAGTCTTGGCGTGAAAACGTACTGAAAACTACTAGGCAGTAGGGATGTGCAAAACTGCGTATGTCTGATTCTGTGTGTGTTTTGCTGTAGCGATTGCTTGTTTACCATGCAAACTGTCTAACAGCTGAAACACAGTTCCATGTTAGCATGATCGTTTTAAAAACAGGAACTAAAGCATAAAAACTTGAAAAAAATAAAGGCTGTCCTTACCTGGCACACTGCCTTTTTTTTCCGGGAAAGGACTGTGCGATTTGCATTTTGTGTTTTGAGTTTCACCACACATTATGTGCATGTTTACTTTGGTAAGAAAGCATCTGGTGTAGAGATAGATTTAAATGCAGAGAGAGAAAGCGAGTGGTCTCCAGACAGCAGCACCTGCCGCAGCAACGTGAGTCCCAGCCTGCAGCGTTAAATATTTACTGCTCATTCTCACACATGACAACACCGCTCCCATCGCTCTCTCCTGAACCATCCCTGTCCTCGCTCTCCTTTATCACTCTGTTTCTCTAGTAAGCTGTTTTCATAACACTTTACAGCAAGGTCTCATTTGTTAACATTAGTTCATGTGTTAACGATGATGCGTCAGACTTGCAATTGATTTATTTTTCTTCGTTTAGCAGTCGACCTCAATGACTGATAAAATATGTGTTGTATTTTGCAGTTATTTATTTATTTAGAAAAAGAAGAAATTAATTATTATTAATAATAGAAAAATAATATCATACACTCTAAAAAATGCTGGGTTACAAACAACCCAAGTTGGGTTGAAAATGGACAAACTCGATTGGGTTAAATGTTTGCCCGATGTGCTGGGCAGTTTTATTAAACTCAGATTTTGTTTATAAATGACTATATGTCTGGCTTAAAATGAACCCAAAATATCTTGGAAATTAAAAATCAGACACATAATTACTAGAGACAACAATAATAATCAAAAGGTGAACATTTTAATAAATGTTTATTGTATAATTATTATTCATTAAACGTATTAATAAATGTTAAAACAACCCAATCACTGGGTTAAAACAACCCATTCGATTTGTTAAAATAACCCAATCGCTGGGTTAAAACAACCCATTCGATTTGTTAAAATAACCCAATCGCTGGGTTAAAACAACCCATGCGATTTGTTAAAATAACCCAATCGCTGGGTTAAAACAACCCATTCGATTTGTTAAAACAACCCAATCGCTGGGTTAAAACAACCCATTTGCTGGGTTAAAACAACCCATTTGCTGGGTTAAAACAACCCAATCGCTGGGTTAAAACAACCCATTCACTGGGTTAAAACAATCCATTCACTGGGTTAAAACAACCCAATCGATGGGTTAAAACAACCCATTCGCTGGGTTAAAACAACCCATTCGATTTGTTAAAATAACCCAATCGCTGGGTTAAAACAACCCATTCGATTTGTTAAAACAATCCAATCACTGGGTTAAAACAACCCATTCACTGGGTTAAAACAATCCATTCACTGGGTTAAAACAACCCAATCGATGGGTTAAAACAACCCATTCGCTGTTTTAAAACAACCCAATTGCTGGGTTAAAACAACCCAATCGCTGGGTTAAAACAACCCAATCGCTGGGTTAAAACAATCCAATCACTGGGTTAAAACAACCCATTCACTGGGTTAAAACAATCCAATCGATGGGTTAAAACAACCCATTCGCTGTTTTAAAACAACCCAATTGCTGGGTTAAAACAACCCATTCGCTGGTTTAAAACAACCCATTCGATTTGTTAAAATAACCCAATCGCTGGGTTAAAACAACCCATTCGATTTGTTAAAACAACCCAATCGCTGGGTTAAAACAACCCATTCGCTGGGTTAAAACAACCCATTCGATTTGTTAAAATAACCCAATCGCTGGGTTAAAACAACCCATTCGATTTGTTAAAACAACCCATTCACTGGGTTAAAACAATCCATTCATTGGGTTAAAACAACCCAATCGATGGGTTAAAACAACCCATTCGCTGTTTTAAAACAACCCAATCGCTGGGTTAAAACAACCCATTGTTTTGCTTTGTGAATGTGTGATATTGTGGTTTCAAACACATTTTCGACCCAAATTATTATTACAAATTCTCGTTTTTTATTATAGTAATATATATATATATAATATTTTTTTTTTATTATAATATCATATGTATGTATGTTAGCAGTGTGACATTATTTTAATTTTTATAATTTATAAAATTTTTATCATTTATTTATTTACTTACTTACAAGAAAAGCAGTAATGCTGTAATTATTTGTCGGGAAATGTATCAGTGTTCATTGTCGAGGATAGATGTGTGCTCGTGTCGGTCCGTGTGCTTCATGTGTGTCAGACGTCACACGCATCTGTCCAGCACACAGACTCTCAGTTCCTCGTCCTCTCTCATTTATTCAGGCTCTGTTCCTGAACACACGCTGCGTCCAGCTATACGCACATGAGCAGGAGCGCAGCTGGGATCGATTTGGGTTTTGTAGTGTGTTTGGGTGATTATAGTGTCTGTAGGCATGCATGAAATTAGTGAGTGATTAGTGTGGCTCACTGCTGAGGATCTGGACCCAAGCAGAACGCCTGCTGAATTCTTTTCTCGTCCTCTGGAGCTTTTCTCTCTCATGCTCCATATTTCTCTCTCGCTGTCTTTTTTGAGCCTCGTCCCATCTCCTTTCAAACAGTTGGATGCTCCTCTGTTTCCAGAGCACTTTTCAGAGAGTGTTTAGAGGGGGACGGGGATGAAACAGCAGGTCTCAATCAAAGCTTGTGCTTTCTTCATTTTATTTTTCTTCCCAGCCTGTTTAGTATTCGCATCAACATTTACGGGTAGGTTTGGGGATGTGTGTGTGTGTGCCTCCTGCTGTGTCTGTCTGTCAGACTGTGACCCTGACCCCTCCAGAGCTCCTGCACTAATATTTATTTAATTTCAAATGGCCAGCACAGTGCCGAGAGGTCAGAGAGGAATAACAATCACAAAGCGGCAGACGGAGACTAAAGCTTGAGCCCTGACTTCCTGTCTATCACTCCGTCTATATCTGAAGGAATCTTTTTTTTTTTTTTCTAGACTTTTGACTGATTGAAGTCTCAGTTTTTCAGCCTTTGATTTTTGTATCAATGAAACTGTTTCAGACTTTCATAACACACACACACACACACACACACACACACACACACACACACACACACACACACACACACACACACACAGTACACTTAGCATTGCACATGTTTACACACTGTCTTATACTAATTAAGGATAACACTATAATAAAGACTGATTCTACAAACTCAACAAAACTAGATCATGTTTCTAAATATAAATGTTCTAGAACAATTTGTACCGTGGTGCCACAAGTCAAAGCAGAAATGCCTCATCCCACACACTTCTGTCCCAGTGACTGATGGGAAATGAAGTTTCAGCGAGCCAGGAGAAACATGATGCTCCCCTTCACTGATCTAAATAATCGGAAAGGGTTTACTCAGTTTTGGGAAGGTGCTCTGCTAAAATGGGGCAATGTAAACTCACCAAGGTTTCGAGGTTAAAGTTTCTTGCGTGTGCGTCTGTGCATCCAATATTCTGGTGTGCGTGTTTGTTTGATCATGTGTGAGAGTGTGAAGATTGTGCTTGTTTTTCCATTACAATGTCCCTCGAAGCTTGACCTGAGGATTCTGGGGTATTTCCATTCATCCCGCTGGATCACAGATGCTCAGTTTGGACATTTTAGGGGATAATCAGCACGTTAATTCATGACTGAATTGAGGATAAGGTGGGCAAAAGTCACAGAGAACTGTTTGTGAGTAAAAAGCCATTTTTATAGCAGAATAAATGTATGATTTTGCAGCCTAGCAAGGTGACATTATCTAACATCAGCTAAAATGGGATGAAATGCATAAAAAATGTTGCGCTTCATCTGATAATCTATGCATTTGCTCTTCTGTTTGCTCTCCTTTGTTTTAGGTCTTCACTCTTTCACACGCACAGCCTGAGCTGTTATTTTCCCCTTCTCTCTTTCTTTTATCATTGGCAGAGATAATTATTCAGTGACCCGTTTAGCTCAGAAAACAGCAGCCGACGAGATAAATGCATTTTGTTGAAGCGACTCCCGGGTGAATAAGTGCCCTGTGCCTGATTGTGGGCCGGCTGTGGCTATTACAGAGAAAAGCCCTTAGTTCAGCTCATCTGGAGCAGGGACATGTTGATTTTCTTTTGATGCACTGCAGCGCTCAGGCTTAGCATGAAGAGGAGAGAGAAGAGTTTAAAGATGATTTTCAAAGAGTCTGTCCTCCCCTGGATGACGCAAAATCAATACCGTAGATCGGCCCGCCGGCCCGCTGCCCATCAGCTGAATGAAAATGGTGAGAGAGGAAGAATCGCGGGGGTTTGTGAGGCCGTCAGCAGAGTTTCATGTTGAATTATGCTCCTCTCCATTAAAGTATCCTTTTTAGTGTATTTTAGTGCTATTTTACTATCGGCAATATCTGTTTGTGAGAGCGTGTGTGTGTGTGTGTGTGTGTGTGTGTTGGGTTGGGATTCACAAGAGTACAAACACACACATGCTGAATGTACATTCATAGAACTTTATTTCACCAAGACTGAATCTTTGACACGCATTAATGAAGTAATATGAAGCACAAAAAAAGGGGGGAAAAAAAAAAGGGAAAAAAAAGAATATATAGAAATTTAATTGGCATTAAGTTAAATATTAATTTTTAGTAATTTCCATAATGCCATATAAAACAGCTTATAATCAGTGATATAATCTCATGTGTATGCGCATATTTATAAGGTGTGTTATGTTCTTTTTAAAATACATTATGAATATTTATGTATTTACTAAATTATTTTATATTATATACTATATATCAATATTTACTATAAAATTAATTAGTAACTGATTGTATTATATTATGTATACATTATTATTTATAATGTTTTTATAATTATAGCAGTTTAATTATTTGTAGTTTTAATTTTTTAATAGTTTTATTTATTTTAATTATATATAAATATTATATAACATATTATATATAAAGTATTTTACATTAATATTTATTTTAAAATTAATTAGTAGCTGATATTATTATTATTATTATTATTATAGCAAATTAAGCATTTTTTATTTTATTTTATTTATTTGCATTATATAAACATATATATATATATATATATAAAGTTTTTTACATTAATATTTATTTATTTTTGTTAAAATATTTTTGTTGTTGTTGTTGTTATTATCATATTATATTATATATACATTAACATGATATATATATATATATATATATATATATATATATATATATATATATATATATATATATATATATATATATATATATATATTAAATTGAGTATTTATACTTTATATATTTATACTTATATAAAGGGCACTTGAATATGATTGTGTGTGTGCTGGCCTCCTAATATTTATAATTAGAACAATTTAATTATTTGTATTTTTATTTATTTTTAATTATATATATATATTTCTATAAAGAGCACTTGAATATGAGTGTGTGTGGCCTTCTCATATTTATATAATTATAACAATTTAATTATTATTATTATTATTTTTTTTTTAATTATATATACTTCTGTAGAGAGCACTTGAATATGAGTGTGTGTGGCCCTCTCGTCTGAGGTTCGATGAGTCATGGTGTCTGAGCTGTCCTCTTCACAGCTGATTGGCAGACTGCCGTCTCTCCCTCCGAGAGAAGCTGGAGGAGGGAAATAAGGAGAGGGAATGAGGAGGAGCGGCGTGGGGATTTGGTTTGCTTCGGTGCTTATTAGGATTTAGCCCTGATTTGGGCTCTTACGGGGAAAGAAGGCACTCAGGTTGCATTTAGCCAAGCTGTGAATGTCTCCATTTGGCCTCCAGAGCTTTAGCTCAGTGCTTGCTAACCGGGCAAAACATTTCAGGTCACAGTTTTCTTTTATGTAACCCCCGAGGAGAGCTTATAACCCTGGTGAGGTAACAGCTGTAGACAATATACAGATCAGAAGTTTCCAGAAGGAGCAATAAGAGCTGGTAAAGGCCAGAGCGATTTTAGAAATTAATTGAAAGTGTGACTCGGAATACATGATGTTAAATGAAGGAGGGAGAGTTTATACCCAACCTGGAACCTCATCACAGGAATCCTAATCTGTAGAAGAAAAAAAAAAGTTTTAATAAAAATTAAAAAAGTTAAAAGTTATTTTATTTTTTTATTTTATGCAAGGCCGAGCTGTTTTATGGATCACTATTAAAGGGATAGTTCACCCAAAAATGATGTTTTTTTATTTTATTTTATTTTATTTTATTTTATTTTATTTTATTTTATTTTATTTTATTTTATTTTATTTTATTTTATTTTATTTTATTTTATTTTATTTTATTTTATTTTATTTTATTTATTTATTAAAACATCCAATCAGAAATGGATCACTGTTAAAGGGATAGTTCACACAAAAATTTAATTTTTTTAATAATTTACTCACTCTCATGTTGTGCCAAACCTGTATGACTTTCTTTCTTCTGTGGAACACAAAAGTATACATTTGTCTATAAAATGGAAATTAATGGGGTCCAAAACAATATTGTTTGAAATCAAAACACTTTTTTACAAAAAATATTTGTTTGTGTGTGTACATGATTACAGAATTTTCCATCACATTAATAGGTATTCATAAATTTTGATCGAACTATCTCTCTGCAGCCTTTCACGGCGCTAAAAGCCAAGGTTTGTGAACTTGCTAATTGTGTTTGTTCTAGGTTGTTAGTTTCTATGTTCCTGCACAGGAAGTGCAGCTAATTATGTTGTCGCTACAGCGGTCCACACATGCACGGTATTGTTCCGAAACGTTAACGGCACATCTGTCATAGGCATCAAAAGCCGAGAGAAAAACAAAGGGATTTGGTTTTACATCTCACTCCCCTACACCACTCTCATTCCTGCAGATATCCGTCTGCTCCTTTGTCTGCCAGATACTCTCTACTCTCTCATGACAAATGAGGCCTGTCATTGTTTAGAGCCCTTCAGGAACAGCTCCTTATGTCAATGTCCAACTCTAATACGTTCGGGGAATGGTTTTATGAAATCATAAACAGTAAATGGAGATACAGGTAGTGAAGGTAACCGCCAGCGAATGACAAAAAGAGTTCCTGGAAATCTAACACTAGCCGGCATTGAAATTGAATCCCTTTATCTCTCCGACGTTTATTAGAGGCAGGAACAATTGTATGCCATGTTTTTCATATCCTGAGATTTGAATGCGATTTGCGCCGAGCCTGGCTGATACAGTCCAGTTGTTTCTTCTTAAATAACATTAGCACCTGTGTTGCATTGCCTTTTGAAGGATATCAGTGACTAAGCCGTCTTTTCATTAGAGCTCAAAGGTTGTGCGCTCAAGTGCATTTTGTGCCGTGATCAGATAGTTGTAATGGCCTGACCCGTGTTTCCTCTGTATATGATATAGCAGAATGTGGAGGAAGTTATGAAGAAGTGGTTGTGTTTATAAGCTGAATGTCCTCGACCCCTACGGTGGCCCCTCAGGCTTTAAGACAAGTCAAATCCCATTATCTCCCACCCTGTGTCTATTGATGCTTTCCGTATTGAAGTTCAATAGTGAGGTTGTGCGTAATCGCATAGAAACATTCTGCTTAAGGGAGGGGATTATTAAATGAGAGAGTTATCTTAAAATGACACTTCCCTGATGACCTCAGAGGCCAGTCACATGACTCTCTCTCCAGGCTATGAGGAGATATTCAGAGTGGCACACAACGCTTTTTATATAAATTAGTTTGCAGTGTGTATGTTATGCGGTATGCAGTAAAATGCAAGTAAAATAACACTGCATATAATGTTTTCTGTACAAATGAAGTAAAAGTTAATCCTTATTAGAGCTACAAAAAAAGTTTGATCAACATTAAAAACACAGACAGCAGCAGGAATATTAGGCTGCTGTCACTTTAAGAGCTGCACGGATCTAATATACTGATACACATGCATTGTGTTCTCTACTGTTTACATTCACTTAAGCCATAACCGACTATGGTTACTACGAAACTTCTCACACAGCGCACAAGTTCTCTTCGGTCCTTCTTGTGTTTGAATGTCTAAATGGGCAAGGCTTGAAAACGTGCAAATGATAAACTTGCGTGACCATGTCGGGACACTGACAGCTCCTTCAACTGGAACATCTTTCATGCTAAACGGCACATCTGCATCCGCCATGTTAAGCACTGAATGAATGACAGGGTCCCCGCTGTCGCCAAGGTAAATAAGAGGATGACATAGAGTGGATAACACCTCTGATTGGCCATTGAGTTCACAAGCTCAATAGATATGTCTGTGATTGGCTATCAATGGTCTAAAAACATGTTTTAAATAGACATCTTTGACACTCTTACACAGATACACATGGGAGCGTTTGAAAGCAGGCATTTATCTGCAGATGCGCCTATCAGCAGGTATATTAGTGATATTGAATGCTCCCGTGTGTTTTACAACATGTTTTTGAAGCGTTGATCATTGTAGCCAATCAGAGACATATCTGTTGAATACATGAACTCAATGGCCAATCAGAGACATATCTGTTGAACACATGAACTCAATGGCCAATCAGAGACATATCTGTTGAGCATGTGAACTCAATGGCCAATCAGAGACATATCTGTTGAGCATGTGAACTCAATGGCCAATCAGAGACATATCTGTTGAACACATGAACTTAATGGCCAATCAGAGACATATCTGTTGAGCATGTGAACTCAATGGCCAATCAGAGACATATCTGTTGAGCATGTGAACTCAATGGCCAATCAGAGACATATCTGTTGAACACATGAACTCAATGGCCAATCAGAGACATATCTGTTGAGCATGTGAACTCAATGGCCAATCAGAGACATATCTGTTGAGCATGTGAACTCAATGGCCAATCAGAGACATATCTGTTGAGCATGTGAACTCAATGGCCAATCAGAGACATATCTGTTGAACACATGAACTCAATGGCCAATCAGAGACATATCTGTTGAGCATGTGAACTCAATGGCCAATCAGAGACATATCTGTTGAACACATGAACTCAATGGCCAATCAGAGACATATCTGTTGAACACATGAACTTAATGGCCAATCAGAGACATATCTGTTGAGCATGTGAACTCAATGGCCAATCAGAGACATATCTGTTGAACACATGAACTCAGTGGCCAATCACAGACATATCTGTTGAACACATGAACTCAATGGCCAATCAGAGACATATCTGTTGAACACATGAACTCAGTGGCCAATCACAGACATATCTGTTGAACACATGAACTCAATGGCCAATCAGAGACATATCTGTTGAGCATGTGAACTCAATGGCCAATCAGAGACATATCTGTTGAACACATGAACTCAATGGCCAATCAGAGACATATCTGTTGAACACATGAACTTAATGGCCAATCAGAGACATATCTGTTGAGCATGTGAACTCAATGGCCAATCACAGACATATCTTTTGAGCACGTGAACTCAATGGCCAATCACAGACATATCTGTTGAACACATGAACTCAATGGCCAATCACAGACATATCTGTTGACCACGTGAACTCAATGGCCAATCACAGACATATCTGTTGACCATGTGAACTCAATGGCCAATCACAGACATATCTGTTGAACACATGAACTCAGTGGCCAATCACAGACATATCTGTTGACCATGTGAACTCAATGGCCAATCACAGACATATCTGTTGAACACATGAACTCAATGGCCAATCAGAGACATATCTGTTGACCACATGAACTCAATGGCCAATCAGAGACATATCTGTTGAACACATGAACTCAATGGCCAATCAGAGACATATCTGTTGAACACATGAACTCAATGGCCAATCAGAGACATATCTGTTGAACACATGAACTCAATGGCCAATCAGAGACATATCTGTTGACCATGTGAACTCAATGGCCAATCAGAGACATATCTGTTGAACACATGAACTAAATGGCCAATCACAGACATATCTGTTGAGCATGTGAACTCAGTGGCCAATCAGAGTTGTTTGAGAATCCGCTCAACAGTGCTCAAAGTGCTAGGTTGAAATGCATTGTCACATTTTTTAAATTTTAGTACCGACTTGGTACCGAAGTCAGAACTTTCCACAGCGCTATGTTTAATGGTTTTAGTTAACAATAGCAGCACTGCTAAAACAGCATGTCTGTTGCACTACAGACTAGAGACAAAGTAGTGTCAAAAATTTCACTAGTGCATCAGAAGTGATGACTGAATTTGTCATTTCCAGTGTGGGTGTGTAGAGAAAAGCTTATCTTGTGCCCTGTATAGAGTGTCTTCATCCATTTTATTTCCCCGTGTGTTTGTGGGCAATCAGATGGACCCTCATCCTCCACCATGAGTGTGATGTGAACGTCCTGATATCACATGATGCAGTAACACCAGCTCTTAGAGCTCCGTCTGTGAGGCTCCACACTGCCTTATCACACACAGACCAGGAAGCAACTCACTGCTGGTGATTACCTACCATTGTGTGTGTGTGTGTGTGTGTGTGTGTGTGTGTGTGTGTGTGTGTGTGTGTGTGTGTGTGTGTGTGTGTGTGTGTGTGTGTGTGTGTGTGTGTGTGTGTGTGTGTGTGTGTCTGTGTCTGTCTGTGTGTGTGTGTGTGTGTGTGTGTGTGTGTGTGTTCTCCAGTAATGATGTCATCCTCCAGGATGTAATTCACAGTTATCTAGGAGTGTGTGATTTCTATTTCTCTGCCTGAGGTAGCGAGAGGCACCGAGACACCTCCGCTGGTATATTCTCTCTCTCTCACACACACTTGTTTAGCCCGGGGACCAGGTTTTGCTTTCTCGGGATGTGATTGTATTTCATATGAATTTCACACTTGTTGGGGAAAAAACC